>NC_056728.1:1136892731-1137192731 GCF_019279795.1 Protopterus annectens | reverse complement strand
CCACTATGTTGGCATCCCAGTTTGCAGTGCAATAAAACTTTTGTCAGCTGCAGCAATCTTCTGCAACAGGCTCCTGCCTGGAAGTGGATGCCTTCTGCCAGACACCAAGGAAACCACTTGTGCCACCCACCACTTCCCCACGGGCTTGGACTCTGGAGTCTGTTGCAATCCCCTTAAACCAATCTCTAACCTAAGCTGTGGGTTCTGGTTTACAGCAGTTTATGGGTTTACATTTAAGCTAGTGTTTTTGCACAAGTTTTTAACAATACCAGTTGTGGTAGTAAGTCAATTGCCTTAAAGTCAAGGCTAGCAAAGGTCAAGACCGGCTCAGAAGTGGTGACTTCCCTTGAGAAAGGCAAACTGGGTCGGGTCCAAGTTCTGCCAAGTCCCTATATCTTGCAAGGGTCCAAATTCTGCAAGTCCCCTATATCTAATTTATGAGCTCCATTATGATCCTCTCCATAGCTTTGCAGACTAGATCCTGCAGTTATTTGGCGTAATTACTAGGGGGTAATTACCAGGGTCTTGGGCACGTATCCCCACAGTTGCCGTGGAGGAACCTCAGCGGCACGACGCGGGGTTAAGGCTGAGATTAGGTGTTAATTGGAGGATTAAACAGCTTCCTTATGTAATTGGTCCATTCACATTTAGGGCAGACAGCCGCTTTACACATGTGTTTTTATGATGTCCCATTGATGCTGTGTTTTGACATTTGCAGAGAGCAGCTTTCACATGCACATTTGAGATGTCGAGGAGCTGCCACTGGGAGAGGGTGAAGTTTGCACTTAGAGGGGGGTGGGTTATGCTGTTCATGTCTGTGGGTTTAGTGATTTTTGTATCATTTCTGTGAATTTTGACCATTATTCCTTTTGTTCCACTAGCACATATCTGGGAGCTGAAATTGGGTTCCTTATGATAACTGAAAATCCACTTTTATTTTTTGTTTGATTTGGCCTTTTCAATTTTTTTGAGTGAATGATTTTTTTACTAATTTATGAGTGCTTTCATTATTTTTTTAAATATTTTCTCAGGGGTGACTTTCTTTTTGTGTGGAAAGAGTCTTCTTTGTTAATGGCTGGGGTCCATTGGACTGGACGCTTGCCCTTGTGGAAGTCCACCAGACTGGGCGTTTACCCTTTGTGGAAAGAGTCTTGGTTTTATTTGGGATTGCCTGATCAGTAAGGGCTTGAGTTTGCTCTTAGAAGGCATTTGTAAGGGCTTCCTTTGATGATTGGGGTTTTCTGGGATGTGGAGTAGAAAGGAATTTTGCTTTAGTTCAGTTCTTCACTATGGTCTTTTTTTTTTTGTGGGAGATTTTATGTGGATTTTGTGCGAGAATGAGATATGGATTTCCAGTTCACTTGGAACAGGTATATGTCACCCATGGCATTATCCATGTTTGTGTGGGCATTTGTGTTGTGATTTTTATAGATGTGATCTGAGTGATATTTATAGACATGGTTAGTGACAGTGCAGGTGACAGAACCATTGTTGGCATAGTTAGGGCTTGAGTAATGTTCCCAGCTGTTATTTGGGTAGTTGAGTGGGTAGTTTAGTTTATACATTGAGCAATTTGTATACCCATTTGCCTATAGTTGAAGGCTGTGTGGGGTGGTGTGTCTTCTGGAGGGTGGCCTGGTTCCTGTGGCAATTGAGAGGGTGGCAGTTTTGCCTGCCTTTAGTTGCACCTGTTTGGGTTTTGGGGCGGGGTGGCTTTATGAAACCAAGCTTAGTGCATGCCCACCAACTCAATGGTGTGGTTCCTTTGTGGTGTATGGAGTCACCCCTTCCTTTGTGAGAATGATACCGGTTTTGGGGCGAGGAGCCGTCAGCTTAAGGAAAAACCTACCAGTGCAGGGGGTGCTCTCAGGCCATGTTTCCAGGTTTTTTTAGGCTGAACGTTCGATGCTCTCCATACTGAGAACTTCTGGCATGGAGGCACATTGAGGTTTAGACTTCTGGCATTTGGCTTTACCCTGGTAGGTTTAGAATTTGTTTCTTGCCTAAAAGCAGCTAGAATTTGTCAAGCTTAGCCAATATCCGAATCCCAGGGTGGCAGGTGACACAGCCAAATGCACATTAAGGGGAGGGGTGTGGGCCAGCATGTCATCTTGCGCAGACAGCTGATCAATTTTGAATGACACCAGACGAACAGCCACTACCCTTGATATCATCTGTCTCTATAGTGTGGCATCATTGCTTGGTGAAGGACAGATCTCTCTCAGGGTTAGGGTTTGCCTGTCTGGGCTACATAGGGCATAAGCTTAGGGCCGTCTCATACTGGCCTGTCCTGTCCAGAGTCTCTCCTCGCTCACTTTTTTTCGGACAATGGAGGTGCGTGTCATGTTTGTAGTTGGGAGTGGGACTGCAGTGTGACTGTGTGTGGTGGCGGATACTTGGTGGGCAGCTTTGTGTGATGTCTCCTTGGTCAGCCTAGAGGAGGCTTTGCACACTGCTTTTTGACTCTGTGTGTTGTTGTGGGTGGAGTGTTTATGTGACTATGTTGGTTATGGTAGTAATTGGTTGGCATTTTGCTTTTTGTATTGTAGTGTTGCTTGCTGTGATTGCTTGCACAGTTGTTTGTTGAGGTTGCAGTGGGCTTGTGCTGTGTCTGAGGTTAGTCTTTGTTTGGGTGTCCGAGCATGTCTTGTGTGTTTGTTTGTTTGAGTCAGTCCTCAGTGTGCATTATGAGGCATTTGTTGTTCTGTGTGTAGCTGGTAGTGTTATGTGTGTTGTCTTTAGGGTGTCCTGTAGTTGAGTTGTGTAGTGCTCTTCTTGCTTAGTTTGGCTTACATCTCCCTGAGTTGAGGTGTTATGTGGGAGGGCATGAGGACAGCGCTGCATTGTGTGGCAGTTATAGAGGAGAGAAATGAGGAGGGACATGAGGCAGGATGAGAGTGGAGATTGATTGCTAGATCCCCATTGGATTCCTTGAAATATTGGGAAATCCTTGAATTGAAAATTGAGGACAAGGTAAGTGCTTTAAATTTTAGTGCTGACTTAAAACAAGTAGTGGTGAGGTGCCAAGTTTTTTAGTGCTTTGAGTAAATGTAAGTGTGAAGTAAGTAAAATGTAAAACGTGCAACAGTAACTTCAAGTAAAACAAAAAAATAACAAACAGCAACAAAAGTTCAAGCAGCAAAAATAAAGCTGCTATAAGTACAGTTAGGGATTTGGATATGCTCATTCTGTAAATAACAAGCAAACAAAGTACAAGCAAAGTCACGTTAAGCTAGATTCAGTTGTAGCTTCCAGGCCCATACAAGACAAACAACACAGAGCAGGCAGTAAGAAGCTAAATTCAGTAGGCACTACTATAAACACTATACAGAAATTCCCAGTAAGGAACCAATTCCAGATTAGAAGCACTCCCACAAGATGGTGACCACCAGCTTTCTTACCAAAAGTCCAGCTGGCCCAGCCAAAGTGCCTGACCAACCAGTGTAGTGGCACACACTGCCTAATAACTAAATACTCAGTTGGAAAGGCCAGCCACTTAATCTAACCTGTCCACAGGGCTCACCACTTGCTACAAACTGTCCTACAGGAAACAACTGGTCTGTCCTGAATTAATTAGAAGACAAAAGACTTTGCTGAAGTTTACACACAAAGTCTGGAAGCCAACCAAGCAGTCATAAATACTTACAAATAATTTAAGACTTAAATCTGATTACTTTCAAGCAGTACACACAAGAGCCAATCCAGCAGGAGAATGTCTGAGAGAATGCTCAGTTTAGACAAGCACTTTGCAGCTTCTCCTAACAGAGTGCAGACCACGAACCTATAAACAGTTAAGCAGACATTCCCAGCTCAGAAGTCCTTTAACCAGAAACCATAAGAGTGCAATAAGAAGACTAGGAGCTCTCAGGCAGCAAGAGAAAGGCCAGAAGGATGTAAGCTACCTGTTCTGACCACAGAATAACAGACACTGAATCAACCAGTGCTTAAACCAGAATTAATATAAGCCACCGTGTTGGGCTACAGGCTTTAGACCACAAACCCTCCAACCAGTAAGCAACAACTAGGTCTGTGTAAGCACAATTTAAACCACCAAAAATTGCACCAGTGAAATTAGGCTAAGTAATAAACAGCTGTTTTTTTTTAACCAAAATGCTTAGACCAAAAGGCAGTAAAAAAACAAGTACATAGAAAAAAGGTATTTTAATTTTTTTTTTTTTTAAAAAAAAGAACAAAAAAACAGAGTAACAGAACAGACTTGAAGCTCACAAAAAGAACAAAGGCTTTTTATAAGAAAAAAAAACAAGGCAGAAAATTTCCCTCAACACTTTGTTTGCTGAAACAGCTAAACTGGTAGCTTCCTTCAAACAACAAAAAAGGAAGCTTGGGAGCCATCTATAAGGGCATTTTTTTTTTTTTTTTTTTATAGTGAGATGCCTTTAAAAAGAAAGGCAGGATGGCCTTAATAATTTATTTGATCTTTTTTTTTTCAGTTAAACAAATAACTGAGATGGAGAAAGAGGAAGGCAGAGGGCCCAGTTTCAATGCCACTAAGATTAACACCAAAACAAAACAGGAGGGGTGGGGGTGAAGGAATAACTGAAGAGCAGAAAAACTAAACTTAACAAAAAAAAAAGAGCAACATAACTTCGCAGCTAAAAATAACAAAAGAGCAGAATAAGAAAGCTAATAATAAAAAAAGCAGAGAGAGCAGAATAAAAAAAGCTAAAACTCAACACTCCTTCATACAAAGTTAAAATCAGCCTTGAACAAAAAAAAAAAGTGCAGATAAAAGGTACTTTAATTCTCTTATACGTCAGTTGAATATAACCAGGACAGCTGGCCAAGCTGAAGTTTTTTTAAAGCAGGAATTATTTCACATGCACCAGTTTAAATATGCAAGGACAGGAAATCAAAGAATGTGGCTACCCCCACACCTGTAATTACTAGCAAATAACAAAATTCAGCCACACTAGCTGCAGTTCAAGTTACTGAAGAGCAGAATAACTTCAGCTAAAAATAACTGAAGAGCAGAATAACTTCAGCTAAAAATAACTGAAGAGCAGAATAACTTCAGCTAAAAATAACTGAAGAGCAGAATAACTTCAGCTAAATAACTGAAGATAGAACAACTTCCAGCTAAAATAACTGAAGAGCAGAATAACTTCAGCTGCAAATTCAACACCCAACTCTATCAGTTTAAGTCAAAAAAATACTGTATTTTTTTTTTTTAAAAAAAAATAAAAAAGGTAAAATAACTTAAATTCTTTACCCAGTTGAATATATATAATAGTAGCTTAGCTGCTTCAAGAAAGCCAGTTTTTAAATGCATTGACATTTCACCACATTAAATATGCAAATCAAAGCCCACACCTGTAATTACTAGCAAATAACAAAAAAATTCAGCCACACTAGCTGCAGTTCAAGTTACTGAAGAAGAGTAACTTCAGCTAAAAAAAAAAAAGAGCAGAATATAACTTGCTAAAAAAAAAAAAAGAAGAGCAGAATAACTTCAGCTAAAAAAAAATAGCAGAAGAGCAGAATAACTTCAAAAAAAAAAGAGCAGAATAACACTGGCTAAAAAAAAAATCTTCAACACTCCTTCATAGCTTTAAATCAAAAAAAAGTGCAGATAAAAGGTACTTAAATTCTCTTATCGTCCCAGCTGATATATAACCAAGTTCTTAGCTGGCCAAGCTGAAGTTTTAAAGCAGGAAATTATTCATGCACCACCAGTTTAAATATGCAAGGACAGGAAAAATGTATAATTACTAGCAAATAACAAAATTCAGCACACTAGCTGCGGTTCAGAGTTTATGAGAGCAGAAATAACTTCAAAAAAAAATGACTGAAGAGCATAGAAAGCTTCAGCTAAAAAATAACTGAAGCAGAAATAACTTCACAAAAAAAAAATAACTGAAGAGCATACACACTTCAAAAAAAAATAACTGAAGATTTAAAAAAAGTGTAAAAAAATAAATGAAGAATTGGCTTCCCCAGCCCCAGAAGAACAGGAAAATGACAATTTGTACAATCCTAGGAATAACACATAATTCACTTCTTATAAATACTTTCAACACAATTCTCACAAAATGTGTACACATGAACAACACAAAAGTCAATTGTATACAATTGCTAGTTACCTCTCACTGTGTCCAGCACTCCCCTGGCAATGTTTATGGGCCATCTTAAAAGCATAACACCCCTGTGTCATTGAAAGTACTTTACATTGCCGCAGAATAAGATAGAAGATTGTAATGTAACCAGTTTTAAGAATAACACTTGTGATGACAGTTAATAAGTCTGCCCATCTATGAAAGTCAATGCATGGCAAAATGCTTATGGCAAGAGTGAATTATAAGAATTGCATACAGATAACAATTTTCAATTTCTAATATATATATATATATATATATATATATATATATATATATATATATATATATATAAGTTTTCTTTGTAACATATTAACAAATCCAGCATGTACTTGAAAACTTTAATAATAAGAATTGCATACAGATAAGAGTTTTCATTTTCTAATACCTATATAGAAAAGTTTTCTTTGTAACATATTAACAAATCTAGCGTGTACTTGAAAAATGTAATAATATTTTAGAAACATCAGAAGCCTTCTGTGCAGATAAATCAAAAGGAATATCAAGCCTCTGTGTTCTCCACCTCTCACCTTCAAGTTCCCTAGCAGCACAGTTACCTTCTTTTGGTGCAGATTCAGGCATTTGAGCATGGTGACAATGAAAATGAGGTATGAACTCATTAAAATTGCTGAATGCATAGCGACCTTAGAGGCATAGGCATTTAGGGCGCTAGCCTCAGCGGCGCCCGCGCTAAGGCACTTTTTCCAGTATATTTTTTTGGTGTGTAGAGACCAGGATGGGGCACTGGGTGGTGTGGTGGGGGGCAGTGCTGAATGTCAAACTTTTGCCTTCATGTATCATATGTAAACACAGTGTAGGAACTACATCAATGTTTGTTGCTAATGGATTGCAACTGTGAATGATCAGTGGGTGGGAGAAGGAACACACAACAACAATTCAGACTCCTTTACCTGCAGTGGGTGTGTCACCCAGGATACACTTACAAAGTATATAAGTAATTGTAGCAAGCTTTGAAATGGAAGTGAACAGCACACATTTCTTAGTTTTTGTTCACTAATAACCAAACCCTCCTTCCTTTAATGAAAACTGTATTTTTCTCTCAAGAAATATTCTCATACATTTTAAGGACAATGGTACAAGATGTCCTATAGATGGCATGTCTGAGAGTGCAGCACAGATAAAAAACGAATGAACACAATATAAAGACAAAACAGAGCTGCACTGATGCAAGCAGTACTCATAAATGGTTGTGTGATCACTTATTGCACTAAGTATGTAAGCAACCCATGTACAAACAACTGAGAGTGTACAAGTGTTATATGTCTTCATACTACTGTGGTGGAAATAAGACTTGTTTGTATGCACAATGATTTTTATTCCTGCTGCAATTTTTTTTCTGTGGTAAAGAGAAATAAGAGAGCCTTATTGTGTTCTGTAATGTCATTAGTCTGAGTACAAATCCAGAGTTTTGTAAAAATCTGTAAGTTGTGTTAAAATGTATTTTGTAATATTCATGTTTCATTTTTATTTTTATTTTTTTCAAATATTAATATTTGTGCAAAATAGTGAATGGTGAAATAAATTAAAATTAATGGAAGTTGCTTCTATGATAAAACAGCATAAATTAAGGATGTGAAAGTGTATGTGTAGCACATAAAAAGTAATAAACACTTCCTAATAATGCAAGTTGAGCTTTGCTAATCTCATTTGCCCATTGCTCATCTCCATGCAAACACAGTGCAATGGCCCATACAACAAGCATTGTCAGTTTCATAAAAGATACATTGTTACATCTTTTGCCTTCCACTGCACAACGCCACTTAGCCATATTATGCAGCAGTTAGCAAGCATCTACAACATCTGCAGGTACAGAACACCTGCAGACAACAAACAGGTATTTGTCAATTCACAGGTCCAGAACTCTTGCAGGCAACAAACAGGTATTTGTCAATTCACAGGTCCAGAACTCTTGCAGACAACAAACAGGTATTTGTCAATGCACAGGTCAAAAACTCTTGCAGACAACAAGCAGGTATTTGTCAATTTCAAAATGGATACGTTTTTGCATATTTTGCTTTCTGTCGCACACACATGCTAAGTGACATTGCGTAGTGGTCAGCATTCATTCATAGTAATGAATATGAAAATGTACAGCTGCTGCCTAGTTGTTCCTGTGTCGACAAGTGTAAGTTAAGGGCTGCAATACAGGTAAGCCTGAGTTCTAACCTAGCAAATTCAAAAGTTTTATTACCGCTGTTCCATTTTATTTCATATAAAAATTCACAACAGAAAAATAATTACACATAGAAATAACTATGTATAGCAGGTGCATTGAGCATACACAGGATATCATATATATTAAATGTGTAACTGTGGGTATCAGCAGAATTATGGTTCTACACTTAAACATCTATTTTCTGAACTTTCATGTCACACACACACACATGATTAATGTATATGTATAACTAATGATCAGGTCTGACAAACAAGGTCTCACTTGCAATGAGCACTCTACACAGCAATGAATGTAAAAATACACTTGTAGCCCAACCCACCCTGTATAAACTTGTAAAATCAATGCCCACAATACATTTAGGCCAGAGTTCTACTCTAGCACACTCAAAATTGTATTAATGGTTGTCCACTCACTTTTAAAAACTACAGAACATTCTAAAAATAATTATCAATGACAATAACTATGTATAGCACTAGAGTTATATGAAACATATGTTTGACTGAGGGTATACTGACAATTATGTCTCTGTACTTGAAAGTGTCTTTTCTACCCAGGGATGGACTTCATACTTTAGTGATAGTCATATATACATTAATGTATAAACCAGGACATTGTCAGGTCACATACATACATGATTAACCATTCACTCTATCATGCGTCTATATAATTAATGAGCATGTCTGACAAGCACTTCTTCCATGGCAATGATGAAAGAACACTTATGTGAAAGAATATGATTTGTCTATTGTACATAGGTTTGAATCCCACATTGTACAAATTACTTTTATCAGTGTGTAAAGCCACACAAAAATGTGTCAGGTCATAAAATTTGTACACCCAATATATGCCTGTCAAGTCTAAGCAACTAACAGGTACAGCAGCAGCCAACCCATAAACAAATAGCAACTGTCACATTACCCATCCCAGTTCACAAAATGCCTTCCTCTCTGTTTGACACTATTGTTTTCTGCTTAACACCATGCAAACATATCTGGTATGGTTGTTCAGGATTGCACACTAGCTGTAAAATGTGATAACACAAATTGGAGGAAAGGTACTCTAACTGTTGCTGTTTGACCTGTGCAGACATGACAGGAGCTATAAGGGAAAGTGCCCAATTTAGCTTGCAGCGATAGGGTATAGAGGAGTCCAGAATTTTCACTGGACTCCTTGTAAAGTGCCACAGTAGTAGGCAATTGCAGGGGGACTATACCGGGTCTCAGTAAAAATCAGAGGCTTGTAATAGTCTGGCAAAGGCTGTCTCCAGTGTACCTGGCATAACACACACACTGCTGAGAAATGAAGGCATCACTATAATGACCTGAAAAGGTGCAAGCAGGCAAAACTCAACCAATAGATGGATGAGTTAATGACTGCTGAAATCCCACAGCTGGATGGAGAAGATGCTCACCAGATTGCTGGGCAAAAGAAAATGCCAAGCACTCCAACAGCAAACTCAAGAAGGGGATGGCGATGACAGTTCTGAGGGTAAGGACTAGATTCTCAGTGTCACCATGCGTGATGGGCATGGGCATCTGATCTCCCCTCCCTATCCCCAATCATGGTGTTCCCCAACCTTTTATATCCATCACCATTATTGTCTCTTGTCGTGTTTGTACTGTTTGTCTGCAGCTGCTTCCACACCAACCTTACTTACCTGGCCCTGACATAGCCTACCTCCCTTACCCAACATTCCTCTCTTACTGAAATAAGAACAAAAATGGGCACTTTCCAAAAAAAAAACCTCATCCCATACATAGCTCTCCACTTTACACTTGTGTTTTCTTGACACATTTGATTTGGTCCAATTGCCTATACAACATTACTATGTTGTTGTTACTCGTCTTTGTTGAAGTGACAGTCCAAAATCATCCAGTATTCTATCCATGTTCATTTTACACTGCTAAATTAGTGGATAGCTATAGTTCTTTCCTATTTCCCTCCTGCACATTCCTATATTGCTTTCCCTTTGTTCTTTCCCTGCTTGCAACCCATTTCACCACCCATTTATACACCTTTAATCTGTTCAAAAAATTTAATCACACACAACACACATAAATAAGAAATTCTCAGTAAAGCCCTTCACTTTTTGTCCACTGTGCTTGTTTGGAGTTTTGCATCATGCACCAATGCCGAGTGATGGTGAATGGCTTTTCATGTCCAATGGCATGGTGCAGTTACCTCTGCACAATGCTACTTAAACCTGCTGCATTAAGGAAACACACAAGTTAAGTTAGAATAAAGACACTCATATTAAAAAGTTCATATAAATTTATTTAAACTATTGAGTGTATAAATATGCAAATCCATATGTGTACTGTTGACATAAATCAGTTGAGTAGTGTTCATCTTTAATCAGTACTTCACTGAGTCAGTCCCTCTCACATGTGCAAAAATTACCACATGTAATTATATAATTACATCATCAATACATATGTAAGAAAAGAAGATTGGGCTGGATTCAAATGCTGTATCATCTATACTCAGAATAAGAGTTTACTGCTCTTACACCTACTGCCACAGAAACAGCGAGGCAGCAGCTGTTTTATATCCACTCAATACTGTCCAAAGTGCTGACTGCTGCACTTCTCCATTTAGCATGTTTGTGAGGAGGAAAGCTAACCAATACAACTCTTATCATTTTTTCAATGAACGAAAAAATATATAAAGAAGGTGAAGACTTCAGAGTCAACAAATATAGTTTATTGAGCACTTTTGTCCCACAGTAACCAAACTTCTTCAGAATAATGCAGACACTCCCTTCGGTGTTTTAAATATTATTACCAATAAACTGATTAACGAATAAACAAATTAACAAATCAATTAGCTCCATAAAGATTAAAGAACCACACACAAAAATTTCTCAATGAAGCAGAGAACTGTGTCATCACTTAACTACACATAAATGCTTTTTTAATGTCCAAAAATTGATGACACATTTCCAGTATGAACACCATAGTATCTGTTAGCTATTACTACCATAGTCAATATGGATCTGTACTTCTCAAGTTAAAGTACTAGTCAAATGTGTATCTCACATGTGCAAACATCTTCCCATTGATTGCACAAACCAGCTGCTTGGCAGTCCACTATGGAAAGTGCTCATTAGCATGTATTACTTATATGTATTGCCCAGTTAGTCCATGTAAAAAAATTTGTACTAACTGAACGCATGTGTACACTTAGTCATGTGTGCCCTACACCCATGCACTTGAAAAATGGTATGTCAGTACTAGCTCCCAAATGTCACCTACAGTACAGGAATAAGTAGCAGAACTGCATTGTTACATCATCTAAACCTTTCTACTGACAACAGATATTCAAATTATCTTATACATTTATTAATGTGGACAGCAATTCTTTACAAATATAAACACAGTACATACACATGTACGCAGTGGCGGCTGGTGACTTCAAATCACAGGGGGGCTGCAGGAGATGCTGAATGGGTGGGGTGTGGTCAACCATAAAGGGAAGGAGCTATGCACAAAACCACAAAAAAATAACTTTAATTAAATACGCTGCCCTGGGTGGCAAACCATCATTATGAAAGTCCAATCAAGACAAAAATAAGTGTAGAAGAATAAAATATTTCAATGCATTGGCTG
Source organism: Protopterus annectens (assembly GCF_019279795.1). Taxonomy (NCBI): domain Eukaryota; kingdom Metazoa; phylum Chordata; order Ceratodontiformes; family Protopteridae; genus Protopterus; species Protopterus annectens. The sequence goes on along the minus strand of NC_056728.1, from coordinate 1,137,180,813 downwards.
CATGACAGCTTACTTAATATCTAGATGGAAACAAAAGGTTGTGAGGCATGAAAAATAAATTACTTTTTAAATACATTACTGGAATGCCAGTCAAAATCAAGTATAAGAAAAACCAGAAGCACTCAACTCAAACCACTTCTCCTTGCACTGCAGTTCTAATTATAATATATTCAGCTTTATTAAAGTACCAAGCAACATGCTGAAAGTAGAAATCTATGTGATGCCCCACTTGTAAAATGTTTCTTATCCAAAAAGACCTGCTGCCTGACAACTTGTTTCATGGGGAAAACATGATAAAAGTAAAAATGAAAAGCAAACAAGAAACAAGCTCAATATACATTGCTTAAAGGATTACTGTACAGGTTATGGACCACACATGATTGGCATTCTGTTTAGTTTACGGGTAAAGTCTGTAGAGATGACTGGAAGTCTCCAACAAGTGTAATGAGCTTTTAAAATAATGGAATCCTGTCCTTTAATACCCAAGGCTTATACATTATCTAGTCAAGTATTCTCTGCATGGCAACAACAGAAAGGCTTTCAATGTTGGCAATTCTTTAACAGTATGCTTATTAAAGCTTACTTGCATCTTACAATGTCAGACAAGCTTACCTTATGGTCATTAAAGCATTGCTACTTAAACACAGAGCAACAGGCACTTTGAGTAATAAGCATAAATCAACAGTACAAAAATATGACAGAAACCAGACCATTCTGCAAAATCAAGGACAGATGAAAAGCCACTGTAGTACTTATGCAGTGTGTCCTCCCCATCCAAGGTAGATACAACTACTCCTTGCCTTGCTTGGACACATCCAGAGTCACTACATACAAGCATGTCACAATTTGAAATCTCTCTGGCTGACTGTGATGGCCCTGACACATTTGTCATACTTCTCAACCTCAAGAGCAAGAAATCTGGACAAAGCCATACACAGAAGTGGGACAAAGGCACAACAATAAGGACAATTTTTAAATATTGCTCTAATAAACTTAGAAAGATAATAGAATAGGTCTTGCATTAGTATGAATTTTCTGAAGGGTATAAAATCTGAAACTCAAATGTCTGTCATTTTCTAACTTCAGTCTTTAGTGATTTGTCACTAATTTGCCAAAAAACACAATTTTATGAAAAATGGACCAAAAATGTGATGCAAAAATATAAAGACACACAATACAGCTGCTACCTGTCAAAGAAGGGACACTTTAATATTAGTACTGCTACCTTGAGCAGCTGACAAAATAAAAGAATCTACATGCATTTCAAGTAATCTATAACTTTGATTATTACAGTTATTTCTTAATTGTAAACCCTCCATGTTTTCTTCCAAAATTGCTATTTTTGGAGGGATTATTAGGGGGAAGAGCAACATTTTGAGCCAAAAATTGGGGACAGTTGAGAGGTTGGCTATGCCTAATTCTATAAAGCAATTTATTTGCATGTACCTCTCAACCTGTTAATGCAGTAAATCTGAACAAGGCCAAATATATTGGGGCACATATAAACAGTACTAAAATTGCTCTTGTATAAATTGAGACAGTTGATAGAACGGCTCTTACTTTAACATGCATTTTATGAAGGTTATGAAGTCTGAAACTTATTATTTAGTGACTTCTGGCAAATCATTTAGGAATTAAAACTACAAATTTTATGAACAACAAACCAAAAATAAGAAGCAAAAATCTATTCATTCTTTGAAAATCTGGACAGTTGGGAGGTATAGTTCAGCTGGGCCTGTCTGAGTTTGCTGCCCCCCTGACAAAATAATGGTTGAACTGGAGCCTCTGCAGCCATTCCAATTAACCATTACTTGGCTATTTCACTCCATTTACCATAAACACTAATGTGCATACTGCTTTACTTCAATGATTGGACTTCATTTGAAAGTTTTATTTTGTATTTTACAGCACAAACATTAAGTCATCTGTTAAACAAAGCAATGCAGTCTCACAATGAAAACTTAGCATTAAAACTTCTCTGCCCTTGAAACTCACATTCATTGAAACAGCATTGAAACCCACATTTAAAGAAAATACATTTTGCCAGTGGCAGATAAAGATTAATTTTGGGCTGTTTTCGAATCATAGGCCCCTTGCATATGAAACATACATGTGCTCTGATACACCTTCCTCATTGTACTAAAAATTATATTCCTTGTGCAATACAGTACACTTGTTAGAGGGTGTTTTAAATTTGTTTTGAACATTTTTCCAGTAAGCAATGAAACAAAACATATGCACCCATAATGGCAAAACTGCCCAGTTGAGAACATTTATCATAAAAAAGTCTACTCAGACTTCCACAGTCCACCATTATTAGTAAATATACACAATTCTACAGTCCACCATTATTAGTAAATATGCACAATTCCACAGTCCACCATTATTAGTAAATATGCACAATTCTACAGTCCACCATTATCAGTAAATATGCACAATTCTACAGTGCACCTTTATCAGTAAATATGCACAATTCTACAGTCCATATTCAGTGAATTCAGTTCTTGCCATAACTGTCAACCTTAGCACAAAAACCTGGACGAAGCCAAAAATGGGGGAATACAGTCCCAAAAATAGGGACAAATTTAAAATATTCATCTTATAAACTTAGAAAATTGCTGGAAAAAAAGGTTGTGCTACTATGTATTCTGAAGAACATGAAGTTTGAAATTCAAATGCCGGTCAATTTTACTGCGGACAGAACAAAAACAATTTTCAGCAGAAACGCAGGGATTAATACTGCAGACACGTCTTTGTAAAATGGCAGGGCACCAGAGCAAATCCACACAAACACAGGCAGGAGATGCAGACTCCACACAGAAGCCACCCCAACCAAGAATCAAACCAGAAAACCTATAGCTGTGTGGCAACAATACTACCACTGCACCATCAAATATGCAAGGAATTAAACATTCAGAAACCTGAAGTCTGAAATTCAAATGCCGGTCAATTTTAGACAGAACAAAAACAATTTTCAGCAGAGGCGAGGATTAATACTGCAGACACATCTTTGTAAAATGGCAGGGCACCAGAGCAAATCCACACAAACACAGGGAGGAGATGTAGACTCCACACAGAAGCCACCCCAACCAAGAATCAAACCAGAAAACCTATAGCTGTGAGGCAACAATACTACCACTGCACCATCAAGTCTGCAAGGAATTAAACATTCAGAAGCCTGAAGTCTGAAATTCAAATGCTGGTCAATTTTACTGCGGACAGAACAAAAACAATTTTCAGCAGAGACGCAGGGATTAATACTGCAGACACGTCTTTGTAAAATGGCAGGGCTCCAGGGCAAATCCACACAAACACAGGGAGAAGATGCAGACTCCACACAGAAGCCACCCCAACCAAGAATCAAACCAGAAAACCTATAACTGTGAGGCAACAATACTACCACTGCACCATCAAATCTGCAAGGAATTAAACATTCAGAAACCTGAAGTCTGAAATTCAAATGCCGGTCAATTTTACTGCGGACAGAACAAAAACAATTTTCAGCAGAGATGCAGGGATTAATACTGCAGACACGTCTTTGTAAAATGGCAGGGCACCAGAGCAAATCCACACAAACACAGGGAGGAGATGCAGACTCCACACAGAAGCCACCCCAACCAAGAATCAAACCAGAAAACCTATAGCTGTGAGGCAACAATACTACCACTGCACCATCAAATCTGCTAGGAATTAAACATTCAGAAACCTGAAGTCTGAAATTCAAATGCCGGTCAATTTTACTGCGGACAGAGCAAAAACAATTTTCAGCAGAGATGCAGGGATTAATACTGCAGACACGTCTTTGTAAAATGGCAGGGCACCAGAGCAAATCCACACAAACACAGGGAGGAGATGCAGACTCCACACAGAAGCCACCCCCACCAAGAATCAAACCAGAAAACCTATAACTGTGAGGCAACAATACTACCACTGCACCATCAAATCTGCAAGGAATTAAACATTCAGAAACCTGAAGTCTGAAATTCAAATGCCTGTCAATTTTATTTAACATTTGTTAATCAGGACAGTCTGACTTGGAACAAAAAACAATTTTCAGCAGAGGCCCAGGAAGAAATAATGCAGACATGTCTTTGTAACATGGGAGGACACAAAAGCAAACCCACACAAACACCGGGAGAAGATACGGACCCCACAAAGAAGGAACCCCAGCCAAGAATCAAACCTAAGAACCTGCAGCTGTGAGGCAACAATGCTACTACTACACCATCAAATATCAAGTATTGTAACATTTACAAACCACAGATATTATGAGGAACAGATCAGATCAAATATGAGGCAAAAATCTGCATTTTTTTTTACAAATGGTGGTGGGTAGGGAACTCAAGTCTTTAACACCTGCATACAGGGTACAGGGTTCAAGCCTGAGGTATTCCCTACCACACCACCATGAGCACCTGGTGCATTTTCACACACACACACACACACACACCCCCCCCTCTCCAGTTACAAGCACCAGCTAACACAACTCCAGTTAAAAGCACCAACACATAAAGTAAAATGCACCATACACTTACCTGTCTGTTCTCCATACCATATCCTGCCCGTGCAATACTCACAAAGACCTGCGAGATCCCAGTAAAGCTCCTTCCCGACGACGAGATCTCAAGCTCCCTCCTGAGACTGTTCTGGCTGTTGCAGTCCGGATGCGATATATCCTCCCAGCGTGTCTGTGCACTTTAAAAGTGCACAGACATATCCTTGCGTCCCTCTATGGGTCCTGCCGGACTGCCTTGAGCATGCGCATAGACTAATGGTAGTCGGGACTACTGCGCATGCGCAAAGTCCGCGAAATTTAAAAAAATAATTTTTTTTTGTTTTCTTTTTTATTTTGTTTTCTTTTTTAATTTGAGGGGGCTGCAGTCCGGCAGCCCGATGCCATGAGCCGCCCCTGCATGTACGTCAATGCTAATCACAAAAAAATGTGTGTGTCTGTATGCGACAAGAAGTGTGTAATGTGCACAACCATACTGAGCTGCATATGTCTCAGTTCTGCTACATGCATTCCTGATGGTTTTTTGCATCTAGTTTGAGAAGCTGTCTTTTAAAGTATACCTGCACATTGGAAACACAACAGGAAATACACATTCCACACTTTGCACACCACTTTCATATCAGGATATGTTACTCGCATCATATAATGATGATGGCATCATCTATAAAGGCCAGTATGACAAGGCAACAACATACTTCAGGCATGCTGCAATCATTAACTACTGTGTTTTGATGATGGGAACAAAATGCTTACATGTCTGTAAAATTACCACAGCAGCTACATTAGGTGAGTGTCTCTATGTATGTGTAAGTGTGTGTGCATCGCCAGAAGAACATCAGTCTATATCATCAATCCAGTGACAAGCAGAATTGGTATCATGTATAACCACAATAAAAAATGAAGAGCCAGTGGTTACCTTTTGTTGTATTTAATGAAAAACGCATCCAAAAAAGACACAGTCTGTACTCCGATAAAAAACTATGAAATTCACCAATATTCTCTGCCACGTTATTAAAACATAAATAGTGTAAGATTAAGAATAAAACAGACACCTTCTAGCAGCACACAATAAATAATCCTCTCTAGTGCCTCAGCTTTGCATCCTTTACAGAGTGTACTTCTGTTCACCATTTATTATCTTATATACCAAATTTAACAAACAATTATTCAATTAAATATAATTAATTCCACCTTTTATTAAAGAAAGCATTTCCAGTGGCATTCCGTATATAATCCTATTGGGACTAAAATATTAAACTTTAAAATCATAACAGACTCCATTCTCCATATTTAAACCATGAATTGGCTTAACTTGTCCTAAAATTGTTGCTTCTAAACCTGTTGCCTCACCATCGTGGAACCCCTTAAAATGTGATGCCACTGGGCTTTCCTCACTATTTTTCCAATATCTCTTAAATGCTCCTTTAAACTACCCCCAAAAGTTATTTTACTCTCCCCTATATACACTTCACCACAAGGACATCTAAGTCCATACACTATTGTTGGACTATCACAGGAATATATACCCTTACTAACAATTTTTTCCATTGATTTTATCAAAACATTGTACAATGTACTTACAGCAACAGCACCTTCCACAAGGGAAGGTGCCCTGCATTGATACCTCTAAAACTATATTCATTGTAGGGAACTGGAACCTTCCATGGACTATAAAATCTTTTATGCTCCTTCCTTTGGTATATGAAAACACAGGGAACCCATTTTCTTTTATATTAAGATGTTTACTTCTTTCCAAGATGTCCCAGTGGTATTTCACCAATTGAATACATTTTTCAGAAAAGACTATGTATTTCGTTACAAAAATTAATTTTTGTATTTCACATTTTTTACCAACCTATTTGGATTCTTCCAAACCTTTTTGTCCATTTTTACTTTTTCTTTACTTTCTTCCACTAACTTTAACTTTACATCATAACCCCTGTCTATAGACATTTTTACTGTTTTACTTATTCCCCTATCACTGTCCTGCTTTTCACTGCACAACCTCTTAATTCTTAAAAACTCTCCATAGGGGACTTTGATCGTATTGGGGGAGGGGGGGTGACAACTATCACCATGTAAAATATGACTTTTTCCTCAAACTTTCTATGTATAGCCATTTGAATTTTATTCATGGTAACTTTTAATGTTATATCCAAGAAGTGGACTTTCATTCCTCTTTGAATTCCATCAAATTTAATATTATAATGATGGCTTTGTATTCCTTGAATAAAAGTCTCCACCTCATCCCACCCCCCTTTACATATAAAAATCAAATCATCAATGAATCTATAATATTGTCGAACATACTTTTAAAAAAAAGTTTGATAATAGATACATTTATTTTTAAACATCCCCATAAAGAGGTTAGCATACATAGGGGCAAAACCAGCCCCCATAGCAGTTCCTTTTAATTGCTTATATAGCTCTCCATTGAATTCAAAAATATTATGACTCAAGCAGAAACTAACCAATTCTGAAACATAATGAGTCTTAGGGGTATCCTTTAGAGAGTCGAACAAAACTTCCAGGCCATGGACGTGTTCTATACTGGTGTACAGACTGGCTACATCCATAACCAGGAAGAATGTGTTCTCTTTCCACTCCATTTTCTTTATTTTATCTAGAAAATCAAACAAATCTTTTATATATGAAGATAGTTTCTCTACCTCTGCCCTCAAATACGTATGTAAAAACAGGACTAAATTGTGTGTAAAGTAACCACATGCTGATACTATGGGACATCCAGGTGGAGCCACCATACTGTTATGTATTTTTGGAACACAAAAGAAGTAAGCCATTGTATTCTCTTTAACTACAAATCTTTTATACACATCTTCATGAGAGAACTACTTTAATCTTAATCCTTTCATTAATAACTTTTTATACATGGCTACTGCTTCTAAATAACTGTCTATCCCTATTAATGCAGAAACATCTCTGCCACTTAAATGGATATAGCACATTTTTAAATATTGCATATAATTCAATATCACTAACTTTCCCCCTTTGTCAGATGATTTAAATAAGTTCTCTATGTTGACTCAATTTTTGCAAACTTAACTATTCTGCTTTGCTCAAGTTGTATTTAAAACTCCATTTACACCTTTTTACTTTACCACATTCTTTTTCAAGAGCGAATCATAATGCATTAGAAAACTGCTGGATACTATAATCCCTACAAACAGCATAAAATCACTTTTGTATGTTACATTTTCTGTATACAATTTACAATATGCATCCATTTCAAAGTCAGAAACACGACTGAAAATTTTCATCACTTAAATCAGATTCATTTTCTATACTGTTTTCATTACAAAAGTTGTCATTTTGGGCAAAAAACACTCTCAAATTCAGTTTTCTAATAAATTTAAATATTTCACATTTTAACTCATGAACCCTTGGCAAAGCAGTGGGTATAAATTTTAAACCCTTATTTAGTACTGATAAATCTATTGAAGATAAAACACAGTTTGACAAATTAACCACATAGTTCTCTTGGCAATTTATATTTGTACTAGTGCAACTTGCCTCTATTAATTGTCCGAGAATTGGGGTGATATTCCCCATAGCTATCATGTCCATAGTTGTAATTTCTGGACCTTTTCTTATTTTTCCTCCCTGGGTCACGAAAAGTTTCAGGTAGATAATCTGGATTTCTCACCGGTGGTAATCCTGGAAAATGATTTTCCTCCTCACTGTCCCATCTAACAAATGAGGAATCACTCCCTGCCATGGAGACTTAACTTGGCATTTTTTCTTCCTTCTTCCTATTGAAACCTCACACAATGATGTTGTTTGCGCTGATTGGTTGAGATTACAAATGCCTGGTTACGTTCATAATATCTAATGTCTCTATGCAATTTATGCTTTTTTTCTCTCAATAAGTTCCTTCTCATACCCGGTCAGCTTATCATTCATTCCAGCTAAAAATCTTTTCAACGTTACAGTGCTAGATTTTTCCACTATTTTCTGACATATTTCCTTAGTTTCCATGATCAGTCTTCGCCTCTTCACGTCATCTCTTTCTTTTAGGATGCTCACCCACTCTAAACTACATTTTTGGGCAGCAGCAACCCACTGGGTATGAAACCCTTTGTCTTCCTCATCCTCTAAATTGAACAGAGAAGATGGACTTTTTACAACTTGGAGACCCTGAGGTGTAATGTGAAGTTCAATGTATCTCTGCAAGCTTAGGGAGATAAAGAAGACCAATGTCTCCTTATATAATAACTTCTCACCCTTGTTAAGAAGCTGCTGAAATTCAGGGGAATCCGTCACCTCTCTATTCTTCCCCACAGTTGCAAAAGGATTATTAACACATTGACTCCTACTTTCACCCCAAGCATTAAAAATAAGCAGTGTCACCTCATTCTGTGCTTGTTCCTGGGTTTGTTTTTGACCTAGTAATGTTCCTTCTGATGCAGAAACCAAAAAATTGTCAAGAGTCCTTTGAGATGCCTCTTGCGAGGTCTGTCTAAAAACTCTTGTCCGAAACTTAAAGGAATCACTGGCTATTATGCTCATTCAACCACCAGTTCACCAAGAAACACAGATGTATAACCACAATCAAAAACGAAGAGCCAGTGATTACCTTTTGTTGTATTTAATGAAAAACACGTCCAAAAAGACACAGTCTGTACTCCAATAAAAAACAACGAAATTCACCAATATTCTCTGCCATGTTATTAAAACACAAATAGTGTAACATTAAGAATAAACAGACACCTTCTAGTAGCACACAATAAATAATCATCTCTAGTACGTCGGCTTTGAAGCCTTTACAGAGTATACTTCTGTTCACCATTCATTATCTTATATACTAAATTTAACAAAAAATCATTCAATTAAATATAATTAATTCCACCCTTTATTAAAGAAAACATTTCCAGTGGCATTCCTTATTTAACCCTATTGGGACTAAAGTATTAAACTTTAAAATCATAACAGACTCCATTCTCTACAATTTTCTCTTTATATTTAAACCATGAATTGGCTTAACTTGTCCTAAAATTGTTGCTTCTAAACCTGTTGCCTCACCGTTGTGGAACCCCTTAAAATGTGATGCCACTGGACTTTCCTCACTATTTTTTCCAATATCTCTTAAATGCTCCTTTAATCTATCCCCAAAAGTTCTTTTACTCTCCCCTATATACACTTTACCACAAGGACATCTAAGTCCATACACTATTGTTGGACTATCACAGGAATATATACCCTTACTAACATTTTTTTTCCATTGATTTTTATCAAAACCTTGTACAATGTACCTTCAGCAATGGCACCTTCCACAAGGGAAGGTGCCCTGCATTGATACCTCTAAAACTGTATTCATTGTAGGGAACTGGAACCTTTCATGGACTATAAAATTGTTTATGCTCCTTCCTTTGGTATATGAAAACATAGGGAACCCATTTTTTATATTAAAATGTTTACTTCTTTCCAAGATGTCCCAGTGGTATTTCACCAATTGAAACTGATAGCGTGACAGCTGTACATGGCTACCTAGACATTTCATACAGGCCTCCCCAACATCTTCTCTCAAACATCCAGTGAGGATGTCATCCACTATAAATTGTCCAGCAGCAGTGTAAAAGTTAGACATGTTCTATGGTGCTTGCATTAGGTACTGAGTTCTCTAGCCAGTGTACTTATTAGGTAGGGGTTCTAATCTCACTACAGTGAACTGATGTGTGTGTGTCTAGTCAGAAGAGCATAAGTGTGTATCCTACTGTCAGCAATCTAGTCCCATGAATAACAAATAATTGTGACAGTCTTACATGGCTACCCAACAATTTATTACAGGCCTCCCAACATCTTCTCTCAAACATCCACTGAGGATGTCATCCACTATAAATTGCCTAGCATCAGTATAGAAGTCAGATTTATGCTGTGGTGCTTGAGTTAAATACTAAGTTTTCTAGCTGGTGTACCTATTCAGGTAGGGGTTTTAATCTCACTTCAGTCAACTGGTGTCAGAAGAAGGCAAGTGTGTATACTACTGTCAGCAATCCATTCCTATTGGAAAAAATAATAATTTTGACAGTGGTACATGGCTACCTAGCAGTTTTATACAGTCTTCCCAACATCTTCTCACAAACATCAACCAAGGATGTCATTCACTATAAACTGCCCAGCAGCAGTGCAACAATCAGACTTGTGCTGTGGTGCTTGTGTTAAGTACTGAGTTCTCTAGTTGGTGTACCTAGTCAGTAGAGGTTCTAATCTCACTGCAGTCAGCTGGTGTGTGTATAGTCTGAACAGCATGTGTCTGTATCCATACTGTCAACAATCCAGTTCCATGGGAAACAGTACATGCGGTGGTGGTGGTGCGGTAGTGTTGTCACCTCACAGCAAGACGTTGTCCTGTTCGATTCTCAGCTAAAGCATCTTTTGTGTGGAGACATGCGTGAATGGGCATACCTTTGTTGAAGGTTGTACATCAGGGCTGGCAACTCGGTACATAAAAATCTGCTGCCAATCATTAGCGGACAGGAGTTCCACTGTGGAGACCCCTAACCGGGAAAAGCCGAAAGATACAACAACAACAACAACAACATGCCTACACATCCCTTTCATACAGGCCTCACATCTTCTCACAAAAATACACTGCTAATGTCATCAGTTATAAAGTATTTTCTGACACTCTAAAAGCCAGACTTGTGCTGTTGCTCATTTATTAAGTACTGTGCTCTGTAGATAATTAGGTAGGGGTTCTACTCTCACTGCGGCTAACTGGTGTGCTTGTGTTCACTTGTTTTACATTCAAGTGACCATTTTAGAACAGCATGTGGGACATTCCTACTACCATCTTCTTTTCACCAGAGACTGCTGATATCATCAGCTATAAAGTTTTGTCTGACATTATGAAAGCCAGACTTGTGCTGTGGCACTTGTGTTAAGAACAGTGCTGTAAAGATAGTTCGGTAGGGGTTCTATTCTCTCTGTAGCCAGCTGGAGTGTGTGTCTATTCAGCAGTCAGTATGGTGACAATTTTAAAATGGCATGTTAGTCCACAGATATTCAGACACTCCTAAGAACATCTTCTTTTAACATACACTAATGATGTCATCCTATATTATATGCACTCTGACAGACTTCATGACAAACTTGTGCTGTGGCAGTGACATTATGTACTGTGTTCTCAAGCTTCTTTACTAGATATATAGGAGTTCTAATCTGACATGCACTTTGAGTGTGTGTACAGTAAGATATTACTTCTGAGACAATTTTACACAGTGATGTGACTCCACATCCTTGTCAGACACTCTTCCCACATGTTCTCAGCAAATAATGATGATTGCTATCATACTCCATAAAGTGCAAAGTGACAGTGTTGAAGTCTGACATATGTGGTGGTACTACTATTACATTGCATGGCATTCATCTCTTATACCTACACAGGTGTAATGTTCAAATCAGACCCAGTCTACTGCTGTGTGTGTAGAATACCTCTCAACTGTACAGTTTTTTGCATAATGCCCAGATTTTTGCCTCATATTTTTGGTCCGTTTTTCATCAGACTGTGGTTTACTGGCAAATTAGTGGCAACTCATTAAAGATTGAAGTCAGAAAATAAAGGCAGACATTTGATTTTCAGACTTCATACCCTTCAGAAAATTCATGCTAATGTAAAAATTGTTATTTTATCAACTAAGTTTGTAAGAGCAATATTTAAAAATGACCCCTATTATTGCGCCTTTGTCCCACTTTTACTTATGGCTTTGTCCAGATTTCTTGCTCTAAGAGATTGAGAGGTATGGTGTGTGGTTGGTTATTGTATGATCTTTTGACTCAGTCTTCATTTCACTACCACTTAGGAGAACCTTTAGTGTAACTCCATGCATCCACCATCCTCTTTTTTCCTCTGGCCACATGACATCTTTCCTGCAGAGGAGTGGAAGAAGTCCTCATGTCAAATATGCATACACACATCATGAGGCAGAGTCCTTCCATGAGCCTCTGCAAGTCATCTCTAGACCTCTGCATGTGTGATTGCTAATTCTGTCATGGTTTGGTGCTCATGTCCCATATCAGCAGTGGTGGTATGTAATGCAATTCAACAAATACACACATGCACACAATAGTCTAACTATCTTCCACCATATAGATATAAGGAGTTTGTTTCAAATGGTAAATGGTATAATAATGGCTAGGATCTTATGTGATGTTGGCTGTTAGAGTAATAATGTCCTATGATCGTATGAACATTTGACATGTCAGTGTTGCTGTTATTAGCATGTGCTGTACTGAGGTGTGGATGCACAGTATGCCTACAAGAAGGTATTACAATATACAATGTGAGCTAGTTAATGTAGTGATGGCTGCTGCTGCTATTTCATTACATGCTCCTTCTATAACAGCTTTAGTAATATGGCTACTGAGAACTGTTGACATGGTATGATAAACCTTTATGCATATTGTTGGCTTATTAAGGAGTGCTGTTGTAGTGGAGCAGATCAACATTCTATACAGTTCTCATTCCATCATCACAGTGACACTTGCATTATGGCACAGGTGTGCATGTTTATACCTGCCATTATTAAGTGCTCAGTGACAGACATCAGTATAAATTCAAACTAATTATATGGGCACATAGGTCTTGTTTCATCCGCATGCTGTAATGCTGTGATATACACAAGAATTCCACATTTTGATTCAATTGCAACCTTGTGAAATTCATTGTATGTGCAGTGTGTTACTATTCCCAAGGATTATTAATGGGGTCAGCAGCACCACTGTGTGACTATCAGCATTTGTTTCAGGAAATGTCCTGCATGAGCCACAGGCAACTAATTTGTAATGTGTCCTTATATGGTATCAGGCCACTCAAACACAGCTTTACCATGAGACACATATAGGCACATGTGCAATTGATTTAATTATGTGGCATTGGTACAGTTCTATGACTGCGTGAACAGTACCAGTGTGTGGCTTGTGATGTATGACCAAGGTTGTATTTGGAGGTGTTTTACAAATCATTTATTTACATAAGTGTTTAATGTTAAGGAGAATACAAAACTAAGCACAGAGCTGTTTGTGGATGGCACCAGACATACTCAACCAGAGAAAATAGCCAATCTGCTAGCTGACAGTTTGTCTAACACTTCATCCCTGCTGTTGCCACTGGCCATCAGCCAACTATGCATGCAAACATTACTCAGTTCGTATTCTCAGAAAAGCAGCTCATCTGTATGCTCTCTACAGCTAATAACACAGAATCAGCAGGCCCTGACAACATCCCAGGTTGCGTATAGTGTGAGGTAAAACCTGACCTAGCAGACACAGTTGGATACCTACTTCAACACAGCCTCCAGACAGCCTATGTTCTTGTAGAAGGGTGTTCAGCAACAGTCATCCATTGGACCAGTGGGTAACCATCACCTGATGCATGGAGTTATAGATCCATATGCCTGTCTGTCCTCATCTGTGAGGCAGACCAATGAGTCATCATGGACCTTATGAAACAGGACACAGGTAATATACAGTCTGTGTAACAAATCTATGTTTGATTTGTTAAGGCTATGTCATGTCTGTTACATCTGGTTGATGTCTTCAAGAAGGTCAATAAGGGCATATATGAGAAAAACACTATCCACCTGTGTAATTCAACCTGGCTAAGGAATTTGACACAAATCTACACTCAGGTATTATCGAGAAACTCTCTCAAGTGGGCATAAACACCTATGTCACATGTGTGTAGACAAATGGATCATATACATGACACATAAAGTGTGTGAAGTCACCTCTATCTAGATTCCAGTGACCAGGTCCCTACATCAGGATTCTGTCCTAGGCTCTTTCCTGTTCATCATTTAAGTCTCAGAAGTCAAGACTAACTTACACATTCTTTGGCCAACTAGCTTTGTAGAGGGCTGCAAATTGTGGACAATCACTGAATCCAAGATTTGTATTGGTATAACTCAGACTGTATTAACACACACAAAGGATTGTTGCCAGAGCCATGGAGACACAGTGGATGAAAAAATAATGTAGGGATTAGTTCCTTTATGAAAGCAAATACACAAACTAATTACAATATAGACAGCACATACCTATGAGCAGACCAATTGGAATGTGACCTGTGTACCCAAGTAGATGGTTTGTGAACATCCACCAGCATGTGCCCACTGTGGTGACTAATCCCTTGTATGTAGCACAACTCCTAAGTATGTGCTGGATGTCTACATCAAAGGCCATTATAGTCCCATTCAGTGTTTAGTTTGTAAACAAAAAGGTGGTGGTATGCATACATTGTGTTTGGGTCAACCTCCATGCATTGCAAAATCCAAAACAAATGTATAGGGCAATGAGCACTTAAGGGTACTTTAACTATAGCCTGACTTATTATATTTCATACAAAATATCTCTGTTTTTACTAGATTCAAGCCAGAATCCCATATTATTTTGAAAACTATTTGGAATATATCTTTATCCTTGTTACCTGGCATCATATAAATATCACATAAATATCCTAACTTACTCAAGTTAGTAGTGAATCTTGTATACTTTCTTCTTAAAAGAAAGTCTAAATGCTATCCACAATGTATTAATTCACTTAATCTCTTCAACTACATTTTCCCATTGCTTAATTTATTGCTACATTTATTTTATCAAATCCAGCTCCTAAAGGACTAATTTCATCCTTAGAAAACTGAATTCTTTATATTCTTACAGTGTCTCCCAAGCCTTAACTTCTTTCCTTCTTCATTTCTAAACCTATGGCATTTATTATTCCTTTAATTATATCATACCTTTCTTTATCCACAACCTACCTTTAGCAAAGAAAATCACATAATCTGCACATTACAGAATTTGGTAATTTAAGTGTTTCACCTAAACATATTCTATGTCTTGATTTTTGACATTTTGTTCACTAGCTGCCTTCCATTATCCATGACTTAGCTTTTATAATCAAAATCATACAATTTGCATGTGATAAAGATTGACGCTTTAACTTTTTCACCTAAACAATATTCTGCCCCTTGATTTTCTTTTTATATTTATTTCACTAGCTACTGCATTCATGACTAATGCAAATAAAACACTATTTAAAGGGCAGTCTTGATTAATCCCTCTTTTTATCTCATATTTTTCACTTAACCATCCATTTACTAGCACTGTTAACATAACTATTATCATAGGTTGATTTCAACTTATTTAATAATTTTGTATGTAATCCATACTGTTCTAAAATATTCCACATACATGTGTGCAATACATTAGCAAAAGCTTTGCACACATCTATCATCATTTGAGCTGATTTTTCTTCTATTAATACATTATCTATTACTTATTTTATTAATATCAACATTTCATAACGTTTCCTGTCCTTAACCCCATAAATTCCAGGATGCAAAATATATTTAACAATGTCTTCAAATCTTAACTGCAATATTTTCTTTTATACTCTACAGTCTACATTATTCATAGTAATGGGTTTCCAGTTTTTAATATTATTCTCTTTTCACAAATAAACTTAATTAGCCCTTTAAAAAACGTGAATTCCTAAAACACTCTTTTCTACATGTGTTTAATACTTTTAAAATTCTTTATTTTGCCAGACTTCTTATTTTTGCAAAACATATAACTTAGTCCATCTATTCCTGGATCAGAATCTTCAGTTACTTGTTTTAAAACACTTTCCAACTCTTCCAAAGTTACAGACTTTTTAATGCAATCTCTTGACAATGTTCTTAATTTCCAATTATTTTTCAATAGTTTATCTCTGTAGGTTTACATATTCAAACACAATTTTCACAATCTCAGCCACCTAAATTTTATCTTTGCTTCTACTTCTTCCCTCATAAAATTTTCTTTATTTTAACCAATTTTCACTATAAAGGGAGAAACATATTATTTTCTTTCCTTCAAATCACACTGTTGTTTGATAATAATTCTTGCATCTATTTTTTTTCTTTTCATATAGTTCTCTTGCTTCAGTCCAATAATTAATATTTTCTTGCAACTGTTTTCTTATACCATATACCACATCTCCAACTTCTTTCTTTTCATTAAATGTAAATAAACCCCTGATACAAATCCTTCAAATTTATCTACCAATCTGTACAAACCCAATACAAAATAAACCATACTTAAATAATCCCTCCATAATTGCTTTGCCTCTTTTGCCAGATTGTCTTTATTAATTTATTGTCTTGTCAATTTCTTAATTAATTTTCCTTGTTTAATTTCACAATCATCTTCCCAAGTGTCCACTCATTTTGCACTCAGTAGTAGGTCATAATACAGGCTACTAGGATGCACTCTTTCCACTTTATTCAAGTTTTTTTTTCTTTATGGTTTTACTTCATTTATGTTTTGAAAGAAAAAATAACTCAAGAAAAGAGATGGCATAATTAGTTGAAGAATTTGATCATCACTGTCACTGTGAATGTAAGCAGTACTGTGTCCTCCGGCAAGCAGTTTCAGAATGAGAACAGCCTAAAGTCAAGTAGCACATGTCCCTGTTAAAATTTCAATTTAAACCATGACTGTCTAGATGTCAATTGGGCTGATGCAGTCAGAAACTTGTCACATGACTTTACCTTATGTGTGTGCATGTGTGATGATGTAGGCTCAAGAAGGAACTTATCTTCAAGACAAGAACAATCATTGTTATCCACATTTGACTACAGAGTGACAAGTCACTCTCTGTATCCGTATTTGGCTACAGAGAATGACTTGCTAATTCATTAAGCTCATATTTTATTTTATATCTGCAGTAAAGAGTAATTGTGTTGGCATTTCCATTTCATTGTGGACAGCTCAAATAGTAGAGCATAAATTGCTACAGGGTACTGCATAAGTTCCTACTTTTCAAGAAAAACATTACAGTGTACCTTGCATGGTACTGGATGATACTTTTAGAAAAAAAAACTTAAAGTTAGCATGTTGTAATTTTAAGATTTGTTTCCTAGGGGTATCATCCAATATAATTAGGATAGGGCAGATCATACTTTAACTTTTTTGCTTAAGTATTCAGGACAAAGACAAAAATTACAGGTCAAAGGCCCATATTTTAAAACATTAGCCAAATGTACTTGAAAAGTTAATAGAATCAATGTGCATTTTCTGAATTATATCAAGAAAGAAACTCTGTGTGTCATTACTGACTGATTGCAATCCTTGCTGAGATTTCATTTACCAGAAAATAAAAAAAATGTACAAGTGAAGAGGCAGAAATGTGAGGCAGTCATTTGCATTTCATATTCGTATTGTTCAGCAAATACATGTCTATGCAACATCTGTTCTTCTGCTGACATTTCAAGTGAATTAGAGGTGTCTAGTAATTAGCATAGAGGGTTAAAGATTTGAGCTGTTATGGAACTATTTACTGTAGTCAAGGGTATAGTTCTTGATTCCTTTCACCTCAATTTGCCCTGCTCTGTGACTTTGAAAAAGTCACCAACCAATTGGTACACTTTGCTGGGTTACCATTGAAAAGATAGTTTGTCCAGTGAGTTTACTCAGCTAAGAACTAGATAAAATAAAAATTGCATTCAGTAAATAATGACAGGTGTATGAGTTTCAGACTTCTTATCCTTCAGAAAATGATTGCTATTCCAGCAACTTTCTAGGTATATGAAAACAATATTTCAAATCTTTTCCTGATTTTGGTCTATATCTGTCATTCTTAAGCTAAAAACTCAATGGTTCTATTAGCAGTGAACTAAGAAACATTTATGCATCATTACTTTATTCATTCATTTAATCTTCAACAGGCATCTTAGGTGCACACAGTCATACAATTGGCTGTAATTAATGGTCACATCAGCTATCCCAAAAGTTTGCATCATATTTTCAATATGTTCCTCATAAAATGCATATATTTTATGGCAAATTGTGGATTATAGTCACTATGACTGACAGAAATTTGAGTTTCTGACTCCATATCCTTTAGACAAAGTTTAGCAATACCAAATGTGTTACACTAGCAACTTTCTAAGTATATGAGAGCAATGATTAATATATGTCCTGGTTTGGGTGTCTGTCTCTTATTATTGAGGTAAGATGTTGATAGTGAAGAGAAAAGTTGCAGTGGGTTGCACTTTATTGTTCTGATAACAGTGATCCAAGATGCATATATATTCCTTTTCATGTTTTTATTCATTCATTATATCTCAAGTGGGCAACATATGTGTACAAAAATCATCTAAGTACTGGGGTTGCAATTATACCTCTCAACTTCTTAGCACAAAAAGTCTGGATAAAGCCACAAATAATGGTGGGACAAAGCACCAAAAATATGGACACATTTTAAGTGTTGCTCTTATAACCTTAGAAAGTTGTTAGAATAAAAGGTCTTGTGTTGCCATGTATTTTCTGAAGGATATGAAGTCTGAATCTCAAATGCATGTCATTATTTAATGAGTTCAGCCCTCACTAATTTGCCACTAAGATCCAGAAAATCACAAATTTTATGAGGAAAAGACCAAAAATATGAGGCAGAAATCTGGGCATTCTGTGAAAATATGGACAGTTGAGAGATTTTACTCTATGATACTGACAGCAAACAACCAAGATACATGTCTAGGCCTTTACTTGTGCATTTATTTATTTGATCTCAAGCTGCCATCATAGGTGAGTACAGTCATACAACTGGCTGTAATTAGTGTGTGTGTGTGTGTGTGTGTGTGTGTGTGTGTGTGTGTGTGTGTGTGTGTGTGTGTGTGTGTGTGTGCGTGCGTGTGTGTGTGTGTGTGTGTCTTTGCATCTTGATTCTTTGGCTACGAAGTTGAGTACTGATGGGCTTGCAATTGGATGCACTCCATGGGTCTGACAGCAGTGAGCTAAGATACATTTCTGGGTCTTTATTTGTGTATTTAGTCATTCATTTTGATCTCAAACAAGGTCTGGCATATATTTTAAAGAGAAATACTGTTACTGGTAGACTATTTAGCATGTGCAATAGTGCATGACCAGTTATTTAAGTAAAATGGTAACCATGGTCAATGATGACTCCAATGTGATAAGACCCTGCCACATTCCAAATTGCCCCACTCATTCAATTGTATTTTGAAGTGCCCCTTGTTTTGAAGTGACCAGCCACCATTGATTACCATATGATCTAAAAATCTATTCAGTATTACTGCACCACCTTCTTCCTTTATTCCTTCTGACATTAAACAATAACCAATGTGAGTTCTTATATTCACTCTTCTGTATGTATATTCTCTTTTTTGCAACTTTAATTACCCCACTGTATTATATCCCTTGATTTTTCTACATTATGATTTATTTTACTTCCCCATATGTTATGGTTAAAACCTCCTGTTATTACTGTGTACATATTTATCAGGACATACATCATGAATTCCTCAAGTAACTATTATCTCTCACTCCTCTCTCTCTTTCTCTGTTACATTAGTATATGCACATATACCATATCAACCTGAAAACCTCTTCACCTATTTTACCCACTGTTGTAACCCTTCCTTTTCTTACAATTATGCAGTCCAACACTTTTATTGTATTTTTCAATAGAAATGCCACAACAGAACACTGATTTGGGCCACAGTTCCATATTATTCTGCAACCCCATATTCTCTCAGTTTGAAACCTCTTTTTTATTTATAAACCTTATATTTAATAATATTATCACATCAACATCTCATCTTTTAAAGCTTACAAGGTCTTCTAAAACTATGATGCAAGCACGATAGTGCACCATTTTGTATTCAGCAAGCTGTACACACCATGTAGAGTCGTGCAAGCATGGCATACACTGTAACACTGTGGCATGGTAATGACAACATAGGCAGCTGAATTGTATGCTAATCAACCAATTCAGGATGGAAGAGCTATTCATCAAGCTACAAAGCAATTGGGTAGACTCAGTGTAGGTTTTCCCTGCAAATTCCAAAAACTATTGCAACACAGCCATGAAACTACTCTACAGAGAAACAATGTTAGGGGCTGCAGTTACTCTTATGCATGTGTACGTGCAAATGGCACAAGTGTATGCTGTTGCTCTGCTAATAGACCTCTGCCAAGAAGGAGGAGGGTATTTAGACTCCTTTTAACTTACCATGTTCTGCATGATATGGAAACTGTAGAGCACTGCAGGGTAGACAGAGACACAAAACAGGAACTCTGCAACCTCTATCTTCGACAACTGAGAGCAAGGGCAAACCAAGGAGAATCAGTACCTGTGGAGACTAAGGTATGTGTTGTACTTAAAATATTATCTATAGGAATCTTTCACAGGCCAACAGAGGATATGCTGGAGATATCACAGGCATCAGCATCCAGGATCCTACACCACTTCCTGAATGTTATGCTACAACATGTCAGTGATTACATACAGTTTTCCTGTATACTCAAGGACAGAGCTGCAACTATGCAGGATTTCTACACTAGCAACTCCTGGTCACCATAGCCACATACAGGTGAGGAGTCAGAGGGGGGTCCACCAGCTGCTGTGGGTGTAGATAGATGTAGGCATACACAATATGCCCTTGTCCTGCAGCAATGGATAGTGCACATGCCTACCACCCAAGTGGGTAAAACAACCCGCATCCTATGTTCATACATACAATAACACTGATGCTAGGCAACACTCACAACCATTACTTACCCATGTAATGGCTATGTACTACTAGCATTACACAGACTCAACCCAAAGTAAAACACATATAACTGCTGGACTATCAAGGTAAGTGTTGAACATGGAATATGACAATAAATGTTTAAGAACACGAATAACAGATCCTTGCAGTTACTTGCTAATGTAACTAAGTATAATGTGTGTGATATAAGGCTGTTGTGTTTGTAACATATCACACTCACACACAAACCAATGTGTAGTCCAAAACAAGGAATACCAAAGAAGTACTGCGTTGTTTACCATGGAAATACCAGGATGACTACACAATTGCAAGAGCAAAACTCTTGAAACCTAACATTTGGTGTGGAAACATGCAAATTGTACTTGGCTCCCCACTCCTGAACAACAAGAAAATGACAGGTTGTACAGTCCAAGGAATAGCACATAATTCACTTGTTATAAATGCATTTCACACAATTCTCACAAAATATGTACACATTTAAAACATAAAATTCAATTGCATACAATTGCTAGTCACCTCTCACCTGTGCCCAGGACCTCCCTGGTGGTGTCTATGAGCTCTCTTAGTAGTATAACACTCCTGTGTCATTGACAATATAGTCCTTTACATTGCCATGGAATAAGAAGAGTGTAAGTAACCAGTTTTGGCAATAACATGTGTAATGAGAGTTAATAAGGCTGTCTATCTGTGAAAGTCAATGCATGGCAAAAGTGCTTATGTCAAGAGTGAAGTATAAGAAGTGCATACAGATAACAGTTTAATCCCCTAATGTGCATATCTAACATTTTTCTTTGTAACATGAGAAGAAATCTACCATGTACCTGAAAAATACAATCATAGCTAAGCAACTTCAGAAGCCTCCTGTGCAGATAACTTAAAAGGAATATCAATCCTCTGCATTCTACAGATGCACAGCTCCTCTTGCCTTCAAGTTTCCTAGCTACACAGTTACCTTGCAGGTGTAGATTCAGGACTATGAGCACGATGAATATGCAAATGAAGTATGAACTCATTAGAATTGCTGAATCCCAAACTCTTGGTTTTGTGTAGCAGATGTAAACATATTGTAGGCACTATATCAGTGTTTGTTGCTAATGGATTGCAACTGTGAATGATTAGTGGGAGGGACAAGAAATACACAACAATTCAGACTCCCTACCTGCAGTGGGTATGTCAGTCATGATGCACTTCCAAAGTGTAGAAGTATTTGTAGCAAGCTTTGAAAAGGAAGAGAACAGCACACATTTGTCATTTCAGTGCACTAATAACCAAACTCTCCTTCCTTTAAGGCAAACTATATTTACCGTCATGTAATATTGTCATACATTTTAAGGACAATGACACAAAATGCCCTATAGACTGCATATCTGAGAGTACAACACATAGAAAAGACTGTACACAATATAAAGAGAACACAGAGCTGCACATGTGTAAACAATACTCATAAATGGTTGTGTGATCATTAATTGCACTAAAAATGTAAGCAACACATGTACAAGCAAATGAGAGTGTACAAGTGTTATATGGCTTTATAATACTGTGGTGGAAATGGGACTTGCTTATATGCACAATGATTTTCATTCCTGCTGCAAAGCTGTTTCTGTGGCAAAGACAGATGAGACACCCTTACTGTGTTTTGCAGGCTCAGTAGTTTGAAAGTTCAAATTCAGAGTGGTATAGAAATCTGTAATGTGTGTTAAAATGTATTTTGTAATTTTTTCTTTTTTATATAATATTAATATTTGCGTAGCTTAGCACAAACACTGTGCAATGGATAAATGCATTAAATTTAATGTTTATTTATACAAATAAATAAACATTAAATTTAATGCATCTATCCATTGCACAAACACTGTGCAATGGATAAATGCATTAAATTTAATGTTTATTTATTTGTATAATAAAGACTAAATAAATGACAGGTATGAATCAAGTGTGTGTGTAGCACACTTGGGAAACATAATAAACCACCCAGTATATAGTATCTGTATGTCATAGTTCAAATCCTACATTTATCTTTTAATGTTGAAACCTAATGAACACTTGTTACCAGAGTAATGCATGTTTAGTTTGCTTATCATGTTTGCGTGTTGCTTACCTTTGCTCAAACACAGTCTAATGGCCCAGACAACAAGCATGCATTATCAATTTCAAAAAGGATACATTGTTGCATCTTTTGCTTACCATCGCTCAAACCTGCTGAGTGGCATTGCATGATGGTCCACAAAACCTGCAAGTCCAGAGCACCTGCAGACAATAGGCAGACACTTGCCAATTTCAAAAAAGATACTTTGTTTCATCTTTTGCTTGCCATTGTGCAAATCCACTAAGCGGTGTTGCATGGTACTCCACAGCACCTGTAGGTCCAGAACACCTGCAGACACCAAGGAGACACTTATCAGTTTCAGAATGGCTTCAGTGTCTCATGTGTGGTTTGCCACTGTGCAAACATGCTAAGCAGTGTTCCACTGTGGTCAGCACACATACATAGTAATGAATGTCAAAATATACAGCAGCTTGCTAGTTGTTCCTTTGGTAGCAAGTGTAAGTTAAGGGCTACAATATGGGTGAGCCTGGGTTCTAATACAGCAAAGATCAACAGTTTATTAATGCTGTTCCAGTTTACTTTATATAAAAATTAACATTAGAAAAATCAGGTACATTAAGCATAACCAGGATAACAGATATTTATATTAAATGTGTAACTGTGTGTATCAGTAAGATTATGGTTGCACAATTAAACATTTATTTTCTGAACTTTCATGTCACACACATAAATTGTTAAACACTCAACTCTTTAATTTATATGTATAACTAATGAGCAGGTCAGACAAACAAGGTCTCAGTTGCAATGAGCACTTTGCACAGTAATGAATGCAAAAAATACACTTGTAGTCAAACCTTCCCTGTGACAAACAGTTTAAGTTGATGCTAACAATGGAGGTGATTCGGGGTTCTTCAGTCTAACATACCCACAATTTTATTAATGACTGTTCACTCAATTTTAAAACATAAATAAAAATGTAAACATAATTAGAAATAATAATTATATATAGCACTGGACCTCATATGAGTTATATGTTAGAGGGTATACTGACAATTATGTTTCTCTAATTATAATTGTCTTTTCTGACCTTGGATGGACTTTATACATCAATGATAGTCTCACACACACGCATAAACCATGACCTTGTCGGGTCACACACATACATGGTTAACTCTTCATTTTCCTATGTATATATAATTAATGACCATGCCAGACAAACACTTCTTCTGTGCCAAGAATGAGAAAACGCCTATGTAGAAGGATATGTTTTGTCTATTTAACATAGTTTGAATCCCACATTGTACAAATTACTTTTATCAGTGTATAAGACACAGCAGAAATTTGTCAAGTCATAAAATTTATACCCCAATACATGTCTGCAAACTTAAATCAATACTGTTTAAACTCACTGTACTAAGGAAGCACTCAGTTAAACTAGAGTACAGGCACTCATATTTAAAATTGCATTAAAAAAACTATTTATTTCATCTGATTGTATCAGTTTGTAACTCCATATGTGTGCTGTTTATAGAAAACACTTGAGTACGGTTTGTTTTTATATAGTACTTTACTGTAGTGATTCCCTCTCACATTTCAAATAATTAACACATTTAATTATCTAATTACATCATGAATACATATTTAAAATAGTTGATAGACCTGGATTTGAACCCTGTATAATCTGGGCTCAAAATAAGAGCTTACTGTTCTTACACCTGCTGCCACCTTATTGAGCCCAGGTGGATAATCAGCAGCTAATCTTCAACAGACTGCAATGATGTCTCTATAGATTTTTGCTGCCACAAAGCCAGCTAAGCACTGGGTGTGCTTCCTCCACTCAGTACCATCTAAAGTGTTGAATGCCACTCCTCTCCACTCAGTGTATTTGTGTGCAGGAAACCAAACTGATACAACTTTTATAATTTTCTGAATGAAACAGACACCCACATTTGCTCGTCGCTTAGCTATGCACAAACAGGGAAAGCAGTATACATACATATTAAGGTTATACAACTTTTGACACATGAAGTAGTTATGAATACCATAGCATCTGTGAGCCATGTCTGCCACAGCCAGTATAGATAACTACTTCTCAAGTTCACCTACAGTCATTAAATGTGTATGTCACATATGCAAACACTTTGCCATCGATCACGCAAACTAGCTGCTCTGTGGTGTGGCACTTTACCGAAAGTGCTTATTATCATGTATTACTTATGTTTACTGCCCAGTTAGTCTTCATCCCATTAAAGTCCATGTAAAAACACAACCAAAGGGAAGGGACATTTTAATGTCATTTGTTTCCTGCACCCATGCACTTGAAACTTGGTATGTCAGTACTTGTTCCAAAATATCAACTAGACTACAGAAATAAATACCGGAAATGCTTTGTTACATACCATGTACATCTTTATGCTGACAATACACATTCAAATTGTCTTATACTTATACTAATGTGGACATCAATTATTCACAAATATAACCACACAAATATGATCACAATAGATGTGTGTGTCTGTATGCAACAATCTGAGTGTGTAATGTACACAACATACTGGGAAATAGCAGACTTTATGTCTCATTTTTGCTTCATGCATTCCTGACAGCTGTCTGCATCTAGTTTGAAAAGTTGCCTCTTAAAAGTATACCTGCACATTGGAAACACAACAGGATATATTACATCCACACTTTGCACACCACTCTCATAACAGGATATGTTAACCACATCATGTAATGATGATGCCATCACCTATAAAGACCACTATGACAAGGCACATACATACTGCAGGGATGTTGCAGTCATTAAATATTGTGTTCTGCAGAAGGGAACAAAATATTTACATGTGCAGATGGAACAAAATACTTACATGTGTGATATATTAGCACAACAGCCAAATTATGTGTGTGTGTCTCTATGTATGAGTAAGTATGTGTGCATGGTCAGAGGAACATCAGCCTGTATCCTACTATCATTAATCCAGGACCATGCAGAACTTTAATATCTTGACAGTCATACATGACCACCCATCCATTTCATGCAAGCCTCCAAACATCTACTCTCAAACATCCAGTGATGATGTCATCCACTATAAACTGTCCAGCAGCATTGCAAAAGTAGGACTTGTGTTGTGGTACTTGCATTAAACACTGTGTGTTGTAAATTATTAGGAAGAGGTGTGATGTCCACATCCTGGGCCAGTAATCAAGGAGCCAGAATCCTCACCACTGACACTGGAGGGGGATGTGCACTTGGAATACAAATGGATACACTCAGTATTTCCAGATGCAGACCTCCCTGCATCAAGCATGATTTCCCCTAAGAGCACACAGGGAACACACTTAGTCTTAGTCTGGATCTCTCTGTCTCTCTTCAGGTCACCCATAAGGCTCCCCACTGGTAGAGCTGTAGGGTTAGGTCCTCAGCCAAGTATCCAAGCCAAGACCTCCAACACCCACTCTGTAAGTCCAGTGTTTGGTGTCCCTGCTCCAAATAGCTCTCACACACACACACACACACACACACACACACACACACACACACACACACACACACACACACACCTAAGAAAGGCTGGTACAGATTTACCTGCCATGTCCCCTTCTGCCCTGAGTACAAGTTAATTATCACTGCCACCAGACACTCCACAATCATCTACTCTAAGGCCCTTAACAAAGGGTGACCACTTAGACTGTGTAATATTAATACTAATGCAAATGGTAGTAGTTGACCAAGACAACTAGGCCTTCTGAAGTAGCCCCCACAGTGTCATCAAATAAATATAAGCACTCTCAAAGGTTAAATACTTTCTACAAGGACCAGCCACAATAAAAATTTTAAATATGTTTAATAATAAATAATAGAAGAGCATGAAAATTATGAATATATATTTACAGTAAACCACAGAGTTCAAATCATAGGAGATATTGAAAATAACATTGATAGACAGACGCATACAAATAAAGAAAAACAATCTCTAAACTAAGCTTCACTATATTCCAGACTGAATCTATGAGAATTACTATTTCCTACTTGATAAAGCACTGCAAAATGAAATACATGAGAAGTCTTTCTAGTCAGGTTCCCCAAAATAAAATACTCATTACTTAGAGATTACACCCTGTAAAATATAATACCCACGATGGTTGCAGAATGACCTAATCTGGTCACCTGACTCTAGGTTCTTACAGTATCCTCCCTTGAAACATGTGGCAGAAATTTAGCATAGACTGCTACAATGTTTATGGCAGTGCTTGGAGCCTCCCATCTTTTTACTGAGCTAATGAACAAAGGCTTCTCCTGGACCCACTGTCCCTGATCATATTCAGCACTGTGGGGTAATATTTTAATGGTTTAACAGCTCATTTACATTTGTCTTAAAGTAAGACAGCTGGTTAACATTTAATGTCCCAGTATCCTCCTTTAAAACATATACATTTAATTCAGTTACAATAGTATATATACATTTCTTTTTATTCCAACAGGGTACACTTTTTATACATTTTAACACAAGCAAACCTCACAAATACATTTTCATCACAAGCATTTGTAAAAACTGGTGTGATATGCAAATAACATATACTTATTTAGACAATTCCAGCAAGCTGTGCTGGTACAAGTCATACATCCACTGCACTACTTCTTCTGTCACAGCTAGCAGTGCCTCCTCTCATCACAAGGGGTTCTATTCTTACTGCAGTCAATTGGTATGTGTGTGTGCCTGTGTTTAGTTGGTTGACATTCAAGAGACAATTTACACCAGCTTGTGAGACACCACTATTACCATCTACTTCTTACCAGACACTGTTGATATAATTTGCTATAAAGTGTTGTTGGATGCTATAAAAACAAGATTTATATTGTGGTGCCTCCATTAAGTACTCTGCTTTATAAATTGTTAAGTAGAGATTCTATTCTCACTGTGATCAATTGGTGTTTGTGTGTGTGTGTGTGTGTGTGTGTGTGTGTGTGTGTGTGTGTGTGTGTGTGTGTGTGTGTGTGTGTGTGTGTGTGTGTGTGTGTGTGTGTGTGTGTGTGTTCACTTGGTTAATGTTCAAGAGACCATTTTACACCAGTATGTGAAACATTGCTATTACCATCTTTTTCTCACCAGACACTGCTGATATCATCTGCTATAAAGTGTTGTCAGACACTATGAAAGGTAGACCTGTGTTGTGGCACTTGTGTTAAGTAGTGTGCTCTGTAAATATCAAGCTGGGGGGGTTGTTTTCACTGCAGTCAACTAGTTTGTATGTTAACAATTTTGCAATGGTATATGTCCACAGCTATGTCAGACACTCCTTAGTCCATCTTATTGTAACACCCAGTGATGTCTTCCTATATAACATGTACTCTGACAGCATTCAAAACAAGCTTGTGCTGTTGCAGTAGCATTAAGTACTGTGTTCTCATGCTTCTTTACCAAGATATATAGGGGTTCTAATCTAAGAGCAGCCAACTTGAATGTGTACATATCCAAATATTACTTTTTAGGCAATTTTACACAGAGATGTGACTCCACATCCATGTCAGACTCTCCTACCAGCATGCTCTTCTCACCATACAATGATGCTATCATACTCCGTAAAGTGCAACATGACAGCATTAAAGTCAGACATATGTGGTGGTGCTAGTGTTACATTGCATGGCATTCATCTTCTATACCTACACAGGTATAATGTTCAAATCAGGCCCAGTCTACTGTTGTGTGTGTGGTTGTTGGTACATTATGGTCATTGTATGATCTTCTGAATCACGTTTCATTTCACAACCACTTAGGAGAACCAATAACATAGCCCATGCATCAATCATTCTCTTTGTTCCATTGGCCACATTACATCCATTCTACAGAGGAGTGGACAATTTTCTCATGTCAAATATAAACACATCATGAAGCAGAGTGCCACAGTGAGCATCTGCAAGCCATCTCCAGACAGCTGCATGTATGATTGCTAAGTCTGTAATGGTGTGGTGCACATGTCCAATATGGACAGTGGCAGTATGTAATGAAATCCAAGAAATACACACTTATGCACAATAGTCTTAACTATCTTTCATCATATAGATATAGGGAGTTTGTTTTAAATAGTATAATAATGGATAGGATTTTATATGATGTTGGCCATTAGCTTAATCATGTCCTGTGTCCCTATGAATATTTGACATGTCAATGTTGCTGTCATTGACATGTACTGTGTTGAGGTGTGGATGTACAGCATGCCTACAAGAGGGTATTACAATCTGTGATGTGAGCTAATGCAATGATAGCAGCTGCTGCCATTTTATTACATGTTCCTTCTATAACAACTGTAGTAATATGCCATCTGAGAACTGTTGACATGGTATGAGTCACTGTTATGTATATTGTAAGCTTATTAGGACATGTGTTGTTGTAGTGGGATAGAGTACCCTTCTACATAGTTCACAATCCACCATTACAGTGATACTTGCAGTACTGGCCAGGTGTGCATGTGTCTACATATCAGCATTAAATGTTCTGTGACAGACATCAGTATAAATTCATATTGATTACATGGTCACATGAGTCCTGTTTCATACATGTTATGCTGTGATATGCACAACAATGTATCACATGTTTGGATTCAACTGCAACCTTGTGGAATTCATTGTATGTGCAGTTGTGTTGCTATTCACAGGGATTATTGAGATGGTCAGCAGCACCATTGTGTGACATTAGCAGTTGTGTCAGGAAATGATCTGTATGAGCTACAAATAACTGATCGATAATGTAGCCTTATATGGCATCAGTCCACTCAAATACATCTTTCCCATGAAACACATATAGGGATATGTCGTGCAATTGGCATAAGTATGTGACATCGGTACATGTTGTATGACTGTATGAATAGTACCAGTGTCAGGAATGTGATGAATGACCAAGATTGTATTTTGAGATCTTTTCCCAAATTATTTATACCAAAAATGCGAAGTGTTAAGGGGAATACACAACTAAGCACACATCTATATGTGGATACCACCAGAGATACCCAACTGGAGAAAATAGACAGTCCCCTAGCTGACAGCTTGTCTCACACATCACCCCCCTGTTGCCACTGGCCATCAGGGAAAGTATACGTGCAAACATTACTTATTTTATATTCTCAGGAGGGCAGCTCATCTGTGTGCTGTCTATGGCTAATATCACAGAATCAATGGGCCCTGACAACATCACAGGTTACCTATAGTGTGGCTTAAAACCTGACCTACCAGACACAGTTGAATCCAAACTTCAACACAGCTGCAGACAGACTATATTTCGATAGAAGGGTGTACAGCAACATGCATCCTTCTGCATGGGGGACCATCCCCTGATAAATGGAGTTATAGACCCATCCTGACTCTCCTCATCTGTGAGGTAGGCCAAAAAGTCATCATGAACCTTCTCTAAAAGGACACAGGTAATATCGCTTCTGTGTAACAAACCCATGTTTGATTTTTTAAGGCTACATCATGTCTGTGACATTTGTTTGATGTCTTCAAGAAGGTCACCAAGGGCATGCATGATGACAACACTATTATAATGTGTAACTTAATCTGGCCAAGGCATTTAACACAAATCCACAGTCAGGTATTACAGATAAACTGTTTAAAGTGGCCATAAACACCTACTTCACCAAGAGGGTAGACAACTGGATCACATACATGACAGATACATATGTTGAAGTGTGTGAATTCACCTCTAGCTAGAGTTCAGTGACCAGGTCTGTACCACAGGGCCCTGAACTAGGCCCTATCCTGTTTCTTATTTCAGTCTCAGATGTCAAAGCTAACTTACACATCCTTTGTCTAACCAGCTTTGTGGTGGACTGCAAATTCAGGACAAACATTGAATCCAAGTGTGGTATTGATATAATGCAGACAGTATCAGTGCACACACAGAGTCGATCAAGAAAAATCATGGAGGATTATCTCTGTTATGAAAGCAAATACACAAGCTAACCACAGACCAAGTTGTATGCGATCTGTGTACTGAGGTAAATGGCATTTGGAGCATTCACCAGCATGTGCCCACAGTGGTGGCTACTCCCTTATATGTAGCACAAGTCCTGAGTATGTGTGGGATGTCCAGATCATCGGGAATTATAGTTCCATTGTTCTCAGCCCTCATCACACCAATAATTGAGTACAATGTACCCTTTTTGATACTATGCTGAAATTGTCCATGACTGTGCATGCTTCTCTCTACTGTTGTCCATGAGCCTGTTGCTATGTGTCCCACTTGGTTAAGAACTATGCTGACACTAAGTCATATTCAGCCAACTCATTTTGCACAGCTTCACAATATGCACCTACCCCCTATTGTATATACCAGCCTTGATAAAAGTAAGAGAATAAAGAGTAAAAGATAAAATTACTATGTTTCACCTGTTTTTTTCCAACGTGTTCATTCCTACAATTCCATCTGTGTGTCCCTTTTCAATAAACACACTTCCCCTGAATAATTATTTATAATGCAGTCTATATACCCTTGCTGATCAGGTGCAAAATTTTTATTTAGTATGCCTAGAACAGGTTTTCACTCTACTCTGCACTGTATACACTTTCATGCAATGTGTTGGAACTGTATATATATATTCTTTTATTAAAATCACTGGAAGTCATTGTGGCTTTCCATGTAATTCTGCAGACCTAGTTTGCCTATAGGTAAACAGGTGTAAATTTCGGCAGGTGTTCATGTTGTTTTACATGGTTTTCTGGCCATCAATCAGCTGGCCCTGAAACATGCTTATTTACAGTTAAGCACAATGTGCGGCACGGCATGAATATGCAATTAATGCTGCTGCTTATCTCACAACCACATAAACTCCATAAAGGCTTCGCACCAAGCTTATGTGGAGTTTATTGAATCCCCAGGATAGTCTTCTTGCATCATTAATTATACTGTTCACATTCAGTCTTACATGTGGCTTTTCTTTTTTTTTTAATTTTGGGTGACAGCATTTATATTTTTATGCATTTTTTCATACTCTATTTCCTATTGAATTCTTTTTTCTTGTTCTTATTTTCGCTTTTTTCTTCCACTACATCTTCATCCTTCTTTAACATTAAAGAAATACCTGATATAATGTTTATCTCAGTTGGCAAAGTCTCATCTACATTTTGTACTAGTTCTTGCTCTGATAATTATACATCTTTTCTACTTTCATGCACCTCTTTTATTTGCAGAATATTAATATTTTCTTCTGAAGCATACTTATATTCCACACCCCGTACTTCCTGTATATAACACAGACTTTCTTTAAAGTCAAGCCAAAAATGGCCTGCTTTTCATGTACTCTACACTCTGCCTTACATTTACTAATATAATAGTATGCCTTTTTCACCTCACTGATAGATTACTATCTTATGGTCACTTATTAATTGTGAGATTTCCCCACAAAATATGTTTTTGGTTGACCAATGTACTTTAAAATACCTCTTTCCCAGGATACATAAACAAGCCAGGGCAAGTTAATAACATCGTCTGCATAACGTTTTAATACATTCTTTGCTTCACATCCCACTTCATTCTACTCATTTCCATTGTCTCTAGTTTTTATTGCTGCTTTTTTTCAGTCAAAGACCTCCTTATGTTAGCTTCTTCAGCTTCATCAGTTGTGAACTGTAAATAAACTTTTTTTATGTAGTTCTGTGACCTTGAATAATGAATTAAAACAATTTCAGTGCATTATTTTTTTCACATTTCTATAAAAATCTTTCCATTAAAATGTCTGTTTCTGAGATGTATGAAGAATCTATAATCTCCTTTTCTAAATCTTCATCATAAAACTGTATTCCCCTATTTTATATCTGTCCATAATACCATCTTCTTTTACTTTAATTCTTACCATTGTTTTTCTGTTTCTTTTCCAGCTTGATATTTGTTTGCATTGTTTTCCATTGCACTGTAGCAATTTATGATTGTGCCCGTCTTTTTAAATCAATTTCAGCACATTTTTCCAAATTTATATCCTCCACATCTGATTCTTCCTACAGTCCTTTTCTAAACATACTTTCTGCTGTGTCTTCCAGCAATATCAAGGATTCCTTGCCTGTGCCCTCATGTTATATAAATCCCTTTAATTTCTTGCCATCCATGTCCTCTGACTACAGTTCCATAATGACAAAATCTTGTTGCAACTGGTCCACACTCTGAATTGACATGACCTCCTTCTGCTACTGATATCTCACCACAAAAATCAAGTGCAAGATTAATATTCTTCTCAATCATTTTTAACAACAATGTTCTCCTCCACAGCATTCTCCACAAAATGATTACACTCTGGCTGCTGTATACACACTTGAAAAGAATAGACATCCTTTAATTAACTCAACATGAACAAAATAATATTTACATATTTACAAAATATACGCATGTACAGGTGCATATCTACTACCATCATCATTGCTATTTTCCATAATTGACCCCTACATAATCTAATGTTTCAAAATATATCAGCCAAAGTCCATTTCCCTTTAAGGAAAATTGTATTCAAGCTTTTGTTCCAAATAACCCGTATCACATAGAATAACTAATCTACCTTTCTCACATATTCTTTTTTCTTGTTTTATAATATGCATACATAAAGATAGTCATACCTATATTGTTTACATCATTATTATTCTCAAGGATTTTTCTTCACACAGCCCTTTGTAAGGTTTAATCACTTTTTTACATTTAAAAAATGTTATGTTGTCTCTTCCTCCCCACAAAATAAACAAATTCTTTAAACTTTTTTATATGGCATATTCCCCTTTACCAGTAACTTATTTATTACCAATCTCTATAGGAAATCCTGAAACTCTACATTCTTAATACACCATTTTGTCATTACTTTAATGGCTTTTATAACTTCTTCTAGTAAACTTTCCCATGGATCTGCATAATAATATTGTTTCATCAAATTATTATATCACATTATTTCATCTTTCTTTATGTCAGCAACTTTATTTTCTATGATAATATTTTTCTTGGTAATTTTTAATTTATTCATTTATATAACCTTTATCTTTTTTTCTTAATTCTATCATCTTCCCAAATGTTTGTACTTATATTTGAATATTTTTACTATTACTTTCTCATTCTCTTCCTTTACATTTTTTAATACACTATATAAGTTAGAGAAGGAGAATAAACAATTGGATTTAATAACATCAGTCTCCTTCATTTTATTTCATATATGACAGGCATCTTTTCACTGGGTTTAATATTAAACCATATATGAAAAAAACACTAAGTGCACAATTTCTTTTTCATATTTTTCTGGGATCATATAAACATTTGACATATATGCTACTTTTCCATTAAAACAGAATTCACCGGGTAAACCATTTTCTTAAATGCTAATCTATAAGTTCTCCGCATAAGACATATTTCTTTAATTTCTTTTATCAAATCTTCCTATTGGCTCATAACTACATAATTTTCCCAAATATTATCCCTAACAAGGATACTTCATTCATTCATTGAAAAATACACCCATCCAATGTTCACATCACCCAACCCTTGCTTTTATCTTTATTCATTGTCATTCCAATTTCCTTAAAACATCCACTCAGACAAACCACCACCTCTCTCATCCATATGTTATTCTTAGTAACCACAACTGTATAAACTGCATATGTCAAAACTACTGTAACCACCACTTCCCTTGACATCACATATCTAACATGTTTCATTTTATAAGCTACTTCACTCATTATCACATTCATTACTAATGCATGCAATATGCCACTCAAGGAACATCTTTGTCTTATACCACAATTCATGCATATTTCTTTACTCAGTTACCCATTCACTAACACTCTCTATTGTTTTGATATGCTGACATACACAATCTCCTAATTCTATTATCTTTTCCATAGCTTTCTATAATGTCTTACAAAGCATCATGTCCCACTCTAATGCTTTACTAATATCGTCTACCATAACATTCACATCTTTCCTTTCACTTATAATATCATCCATGATTTCTTGCTCTACCAATAATAATTTCCAGCATCCCTTCCATTTTATACCATAAATACTTTCTTCCATAATGTCCTTCATCCTTCCTTCCATTCTTCTCTGCATTATTCTCGTAAAAAGATATATAATCTGTACTGTTTAATGTGATAGGTCTCCATTTTTTATTTTATTCTTTTCATCTTTCATTCATATAAATGTAATATCTCACAACATAACTCTTCATAAGCAAATCATTCTTGAAACCATTCATTGAAAACATTTACAAAGCACTCTGTTTGCCAATCCATTAATTTCTGATACTGAATTAATACTTACTTTCCTAAATACTTCATTCAATTCACTAACAGCAATTTCTTTTTCAAATTCTTCCTCAGCTCATTTTTGGTTTTTACTTCCCATTTTCTTTGATTTTCTTTCATTTTACTCATACATATTTTCTGCATGCTGTACTGCAATACTCATAATTTGTGCATGTGATCTTTTTTACCTCTCCTTTTAGATTTTCATTTCCCTCGTTATACTAATATCCTCCTTTGTT
This sequence comes from Protopterus annectens, assembly GCF_019279795.1. Lineage (NCBI taxonomy): Eukaryota > Metazoa > Chordata > Ceratodontiformes > Protopteridae > Protopterus > Protopterus annectens. The sequence continues at coordinate 1,137,145,178 of NC_056728.1, read as the reverse complement.
ATTTTACACAAATATGCAGACACCTCCTCCCTTCTAAATAATGTGTCTGATTAAACAGTAATATCTTATTTTTTTCTCAATTTTTTATATATTTGTTTTTCCATATCATAATACTCTCCTAAATTAATCTCTAATTTTCCATTACATTTCTAAACATCTTTCCATACTTTATTTTCTCTTCCTTTCTTACATCATCCTGCCATTGGAAAAACAAAACACATTTTATACTTCTTTTTAAATTCAATCCACCATTCAGATAATTTTTATAAAAATCCTTTATGGTCATATGATCCATCCATAACTGCAATGCTTCCCACTCTCCAAATTCATCCCATAATTCTCATTTATTCTTTTTATTCCCTTCCTACTTAAATATCCTCCCTTTTTTTCATCATCTCCATTCATATTTCTAAATGATCCAAAAGACCTGTCTCTACTGTATCACCATCTGCTACACCAAATCCTTCCAATATTACAAAATAATCAATGTCAGATCCGATTGCCCTGTTCTATAACTCCACTGACTTTTATTCCATAAAACTAGCACACCGTATTTTATAATTTCCTGTAGTTTTAACATCTTTTCATTTCTTTTTAAATTTTCCTCTTGAATCACAAGTAAACTCCCCTGCAAATATAATTTCATGTCAACCAACACATAATCTAATATTTGCTGAAACAGATTCTCTCTTTCCTTGCCATTTGTACCTGCATATAACACTATAATTCTATAAATATATTCCATCAACCTTACATCCACAACAGTTAACCTTCCCATTCTTACCAGCAGTACATCTAATATTTTTACTGTTTTTTACATGATGCAACCACTCTACAACAACATTTACTTCCTAAATTCCATATTAAATCTCCATCCCACAATTTTGCTGTTTGCAATCTTTCTTAACTTATCAGGAATCTTATAACTTCTAATAGAATAAAATCCACATCACATATATCACACCATTCCAGTACCCCATTCATCTTACAATATTAATAATACTATTCACATTTACTGGAAGTACTCTGAAATTATTACTTTTCCTTCTTTTTAAGTTTAAGGGAAGTACTTTAAATTTCCATTTTCTTATTTTTTATTCTTTCACCAATTGACTCTCTGAGTTTATGTACAACTACAGCTTAGTCCTTAGAATTAGACATTTCCCAATTTTCATTAAATGAAGCACATCTAAAACTAGTCCTTACCTTTCTTTTAAACTTTGGTGATGTATTTTTAAATCTTCTTTTTCTTGCCCTTATCCTGGCACCTAATGAGATTCTTTTCCTAGCATCTCTTACACTCCCTTCACAAACATCTGACTTATCACTTTCAATTTCTTCTTCATTTTCAACATTCTCAGTAGAATTACCTTCATCTTCCTGAGATATGATGTTTTTATCTAAGTTATCTTTTATTATTTCATCTTTTTCACTAACATCTTTTCCACTACTTCCTCATTTCTGTCAAACAGTATGTTTCTTCCTCATCATCCTGCTCAACATTATATTGCTTATTCTTTTTACAATCAAGCACAAATTCCCTTCACTTTTACTTATTCTACATTCCTTGTTATTCTTGTTCATCATATGACCTTTTTCCCTGCATTAATGACATCTTATTTGTGTACACTCATTTATCAGATGACTGAAATTCCCAGAAAAAAACACATTTTTGGCTGTCCCATATACCTAATTGTTCCTCTATTGCCAACTACATATATGCCATTTAGCAAATAATTTATCACATCTTTTTCATATTTCAAAATAATATCCACTTCCCATCCCCATTCCAAACACTTTCTTTTATCTTTAACTTTCACAGTATCAGAAACTGAATAGCACATTAAATGAAAAATAACTTTTAATATCTTTTAACTCAGTTAACTCACTGCAAACATGCACAAACATTTTAATTGAGCCCCTTGCCCAAAAATGTGAATGTATTCAACATGTAACAGTCCTTCTTTTTTCACAATAAAACAAAAATCTTTCCATTACATCTTTAGTTTTAAATGCTTTTTAAACATCTTTATTGAATTACCATTTGTGACATAGGCAAACGTACCTATGTATAAAAGTAATCAAACCATATTAAAAAGTTCACATTTATAGATATTATACATCACATAGTTTGTTCTAATACAATATAATCAATCCAACATTACATAAATTATTCAATTCCTGCCTTATCTTAAACCCCATTCCTACTCCAAAACATTTTATGCATGTATTGTTCCCACAATTTTCATTTTTTCTATATAATTTATTCCTACCCTATTCCTAAGATCCCACTTCCTGGCATTTTACATCTGTTACAATATTCACTACTTCAAGTGTGGTTCATTTATATTTTGATTTCCTTTTTCTAGTAATTGCTTTTTAGCACACACCAGAATTAAACTTAACAAGGCCTCACTCTATTTAGGCAAGTCAGATCTTGTATACCAGCTCAAAATAATAATTTCCTTAATTACACTAATTTGCTCATACAGTATTCTTGACAGAGCACTCTTTATGGAATTTTTAAAGTCTGCCAACTCTTTATACTCCAAAAACATATGCTCACAGGTACTTCTTTCTTCCCCATTACACCTCCAACATTTCCCATCTACCTGGCAGACATTATTTGGAGTCTGCTTGGGGTATAAAAGTACATAAGCAAACACTTGAAGGCAAAAATCTTAAATCATCTAGATGTTGCTGCATGTTTGGGAGCCATATATATGTCCTCCCATTGTTTCTTTGTAAACTGTTTATCTAATCTCTCCTACCAATCTTTTCTGGCCTCCTCTGATTGATTCCTATAGCTATCATATAATATATTATATACTCTATTAATATGCATTTTTTTAACAACAGCTTCTGTTCTAGATTCAACTAAAAACTCAATTAATGAAGGCCTTTCACTTTCCTTGATCTTCTTCTCTTTGCCTTTACTCTGATATCAATTCTCTGATAGAAAAGGCAATCTCTGTCCTGCAGCCCAAATGTCTTCTTGGCCTCTTCCCATTCTATTACCTTTCCATCTCTAATTATTTGTTCCCAAAACCTTGGTTCCTTTGCTATCTTTGTCCAGTAAATTCCAGCCCCCTCTTGTCTATTCCGTTTCCCTAATTGCAGTCATCCCTATCAGCAGAATCTTTCTCCATTCCTGTGTTGGCTTAGTTCTTCATATACTTTCTGCTACTTTATGAATACATATATATATATATATATATATATATATATATATATATATATATATATATATATATTTTATGACTACTGTTAATCTCTGTAAGGATCTGAATCCAAAATCTGACTTGTCCTTATTTCTTTAATTTCCTCCCTGCTTCATCATCACCCTTTTCCACATTGAATTGTAGTTTTCTGCTTGAGTTATGTATATGAGCATTAACTGTGTAGCTCTAAAGTATCAATTCAAATCAGGTAATCATACCACCTTGTTCTATTGGAATTATCAACTTATCACACTTGACTCTTGCCCAGGTTCCTTTCCAGATAAAATTATTCAACTCTTTATTAATTACTGTGTACAGCTTCTCTCATGGTTGATAAAAATATGCCTAATCTGTCGGACTAAAACATTTTACTTTTATATCTTGCTATCCATGTCTCTAGACAAGAGCATCTCATTTTTTGCATTATTGTTTGTTTGCTTAGTCTCTTCCTACATATCTTTATATTCTGTAACAGTGTCCTTTCCAACCCATAATCATAAATACTTAGTTTTATCATGTCTCCATAAAAATGGATATTGCTGAATGAATTCATGTGTGAATACATCGATTACATCTATAGCTTTTTTTTATCTTCATTATTTCATATATCCCAAAAAAATGGAACTGTCTCAGAATGTTCCACAACACTGAGATGTCCTTTTCTGGTTTTATCAGGTACAAAATAATATCATTTGCAAATAAAGTCAACTTTTCTTGAATCCCATGCTAATTATATCCTTGAATTTCTGAATCCCTTATTTTCTTTGCCAGTGGTTCTAAACATAGTGCAAATAATAAATGAAGAAAGAGGACATCCCTGCCCGGTTTCTCTGTTCAGACAAAACGTTTTAGAGAGAAACTCTCCCACTTTGATTTTTGTCACCAATCCTTCATATATCCTTCTAATGAACCTTATTATTATATGAGGAAATGCAGATGCTTCCATTGCCCTACTCATAAAATCCCAGCTTACTCCATTGAATGCTTTCTCTGCATTAAAACCCACTAGCAACAGTAGTATTTTCTTACATTCTAATTTTCTCAGGATCATCATTGTTCTATTAATGTTGTGACATGTTTGCCTCCCCTCCACAAAACCATATATATCAAGTTTGCAATACATTTTGCATTTTTTAGCCATTATACATAAACATTTTATAATCATGGTTTAAAATTGAAATAGGCCTATATGAAGCTGGACATGATGGATCTTTACTGTCTTTAAGTATTACAACCACCACAGTTTTTTTCCAAGATATCAGTGCTTCCCCACCTTTTAAAATATTGTTAAACAAAATCTTCCAGATCTTTATCACGTTCCTCCCTCCTAGCTTCCAAACTTCCACCAGAATACCATCTATTCTTGGAGACTTTCCTGCTAGTTTGTTTTACATCACTATTTTTATCATGTCTTAACTGTTATTGTTGAGCTTCATCTACCGCTAACCCTGACATATTTAAGTCTTCCATGAATATTTCCATTTGTGCTTTTTCTTGATTTTTCTACTTCTCTGCTTTGTACAAAATTTCATAAAAATTCTGAAATATCTCTAAAACCTCTATAGAATTGCTGGTTATTTTTACTGTTATATGCTCCCTAAGTTTGGCAACAATCCTTTCTACTTTTTGTTGCCTATGTAGTTGTGCCAAAAGTTTCATACACTGGAGCTATTATCAGAAAACAGTTGCTTATCAGTAGTCTTTCTAAACTAATGCATATTATCCAGGTACTCCTCTATTTTTTCTCTGTGGGATTCCCCTTATTCTGTAATACTTTAACTTTTTTCAAGTCTTATTACTTCTTAAACATATATATTTTTCTTTTATTTTTACCCTGTTTTCAACTCATTTCATGTTATCCCACTCACTAGCTATAGTCCTTTCTATCTTCCCTAATAATGCCTGAATAATTTTCATTACCCATTCCTTAAATTCCTCTCTTTTTAACAGATAGGCGAGGAAGTGTCAGAGTCTCATCTTTACTTCATTACCCTGAGTTTTTATCTTAGTAATTATTGGCATGTGATTTGAAATAGTTATTAGATGTGTGTCAAAGTTCCCAATTAAATCCACATGTTCTTCTGAAATATAATTTCTGTCTAGTCAAACCCATTTATTGTAACTTTGTGAATATTAAGTAAAATCTGCCTGAGTTTGAGCTACTGAATTCATGTCTTCCATATCAAATATTTTCATACATTTCTTCATAAATCTGCCCTCTTTTGTTATATTTTCCCTTCTAGGCCCCCCAAATACATCCTCATTGTTGCAAATCAAATTCCAGTCCCCTGCTATAGGTAATATTCCTGCTGAAAGCCTATTCTTTCTCCCAAAATAAGCTCCATAGTAGTAATTTTAGGAAGAATATAAATACATGCCAGCATCCCTTGCCAGTAGCCCCTTATTACCACAAATCTTCCATTATTATCTTTTTTTCCTTTTCTATCATTATTGGAGCACATCTAGCAATTAATATAAGCATTCCTCTTTTCCTTTATCCCTAATATTTTGATGAATCTCCATCCTGAAAACTTTCCTTATCAAATTCACTTGTTCGATTCTTTCCCAGTGAACATTGCTATTTCCACTCTGCATTTCCTAATATAATTAGTCTTTCCTTTTTGTCTATACCTGTGAAGCTGACAGGTATAGATAAAAAGGAAAGGGTGGGGTCATTCACATTCCAAGATAATACAGAAAGTGCTGTCATTATGATAAGAAGTCATTATTCCCACTTATTATATATGACAGTTTTTTTAATGCCTATACACAGCTTTTGTGGTACATGCACCCACTAAAATTTGTCAGGTAGGTACTTTATACAATTTTTTTATCATTAACTAAGACTCCCATGTCACATTTTGCAAGACTATTTGTTTTAATGAAAATCCTCAAAAAACCACCCCAGAGCACCCCCATAATCTGTTAACTTAAAACAAATACACAAAACGACCTATGTCTTCAAATAATGAAGTTTAACCCTTCTAATAGGAACAATTGTCCCAAACAGACAGCTGCAAACCAGGCCTTAATTAACCTGAGGTTGAGTTATCCATGCTATGACACACGTTATTGCCTGTGCTTCTACTTAGACTAATTGGTGTCTGTTCATTTTTATCTTTATTCCCCTCCTAGATGTGAAAAAATATCTTGCATGCTTTCAGAAAACATTACTTTGCCTTAAATAAACCAGTATTCTGTATTTTGCATTGCCCTATACTGAGCTTGTCTCCATGGAAATGTAAGAGAGGAAATCAGTCCTCATCTGCAGCTTTCTAAGAACAAGCAGAAACATTTATTGCTAAAGGAAAACTTTTCATTATCTTCAGTTTTCTCTTATCTACTTGTTTACACTTAAAGCTAGTTACTAGATTAAGCCAAAAGTCTGAATCCAGACAATCACCTATGCAAAAGTAAGAGAAAGCCTAGCAGCTCTAGATATATTATGATCTGTGTACTATTACACCTTATCCTCCCTCAACAAAGATTACAGTATATTAACTTAAACATGCTTTTGTCTAGTCTTTTCCTTTTTTATACTGTAATGCTGCATTTTTAATACTAAAAAAGAAGAAAGAAAGAAAGAAAGAAGGAAAGAAAGGCATCTGTTTAGTATCTTTTTCACATACAATAACAACTAAAATGCTTTATTATACAACATGGAATTTATATCATGAAAAGATTCATAGAATGCTAAAAACAGAAATTGTTTTACTTTAGCAAAGTCAACAAAAGTCCACACTTTCTACTTTTTCCTTATACAGCAGTATTTCACAATTGCAACTGATGCTTTGCAGTCTCACATTTATTCATTAGTTTCCTTGTTGCTGGTCTTCTTCCTGTTCATCTCCATCTTCCATCTCCAGACTCCAGTTCAATCCCCAGGTACCTCTGTGCTTTTCTCTGTCTCTCAAGTATTTTCCATTGGAACAATGGAACAGATTTTACTGGCAAAGTCTCTCCATGTGCTTTATTAGCAGAAGAATGAAAAGCAGAGTCCCTTTCTGCTTCACAGCTCACCTATTGTTAGAAAAACTTTGGAATTTCCTCCTTAGTCTGTTGTTCCAAACCTAAGATCTAAGTCATTTTTTGTGCAGAACAGACTAAGGAGGAAATTCCAAAGTGCACCCTTTCCATTAACAGATCATCTTGTGGAATACCAGTCCAATTGCTTATTTGTACCTTCATAAAATTAATACTGTCTATTTCCTCTAGGTTTTCAGGTACAGCAGAAACTCTCATATTTCCCCTGTGTACTCTGTCCTCTAATTCTACCATTGCTTGAAACATCTCTTCTTAAGCAGTTACATACTCAGCAAACTTTGTCTTCATTTTGACCTCTGATGTTTGCAGTTTTATCAGCTCATCTGAATATCTGTTTAAAGCTTTTTCCATTTTTGCAGTCTTTTGTTATTTGAATTGATATATTTCTTCAGCATTTTGTTTATTTTAATCTGCTCTAAGCAAATTTGACTTATTTTTTTTCCTCTAGATTACTGGAAGCCATGTCTTGCACCAAAGAATGCACTTGAACTGCTTTTTGCTGAACAATTGCTGGATTCCTCCCAGTCAGTGTTTTCTCTTCACCTTTTCTAGTTGATTTTCTTTCAGGCCCTCTTACTTTCTTCTTTGCCAGCATCCAGACAGTGTACTTACTAGCCGGTAACTTAATTTACTAAAAGTGACAGAGTTCCCGGCCCTTGCCTTTTAGTTTCCTTTTTTCACAGTGTGACAGCTGAGGTTAAGCTGTTGATAAGTATGCAGCCATCTTCTAAAATTCTTCAATCTCAAATGTTAGTCACAAAATGTCTCTTTCTACAAAGGATTCAAGGATCTAATGTCTTTTGCTTCAAAACCCAAGGGTAACACTAAATTATCCCACATAAAATATTTGTCTATTACTTCTTTCTTATCTGAACAGCAATACTTTGTTTCTTTTTAATAAAGTTTACAGTACCTTTTGTTCTTCCAACTGCATGAGCATATGATTTTCCAGATTGCATCCAACCTGTAACCTTATGTCCATTCAACTCATAGCTCAGTTTGTTTCCTCACAACTCACTGTCCATTCCAAAAATATTTTCATCATATCTGACCATGAAATCTCAGACTCATCTGCAGCATCACCTTTGTTCAATAAACCAACCAGATTTTCATCAGGCAAATCTCCAGAAGCAATTTCATGTACAACTTCTTTAAAATCCTGGATTCTAAAGTGAGCTAAACACTGACTATTTGTACTATCCACTCACTTCTCTTCAGTTTTCTATCAGACTGACAGAAAACATTGCTATCACCAGCAGAACAACTTTCTTCTACCAGTATTATGTCACAAACTTCTCCCAGCAGCATCTGTGCCAGGAACAGAACTGCAAGTGCAACTGCAAAACATGTTCTGTCTCACAACTAGGGAAGATTCCCCAAGACATGGACAAATTTCCTCTCTTCAGTATAAATACCACCTTAAATCTCTCCAAAAAGAGGTTACTGACCTAATAGGACTTGCCAAACAACAAACACAAATAAAATAAAATTTGGTCCCAAGTTATTTTAGCCATACTATACCTTCCACCAGCATGTTGTTGTTTAGTTCTAGCAACCACAGGTCACACAATGCATATAAGTAAAGTCATGCAGAGTAGGAGGAACTGAAAATTGTATACCTTGATTTTAAAAAAATTAATAAACCTCCAGACCCATAAAGGCTAACAGCAGGAATAACCAAAGGCAGCATAATCTTTTGCAAATAAGATTTTAACAGAATGACTTGTGATGACACTCTACAGATGAGTTATCCCAGTTTCATTCTAGAATAAAGATAATATTTCATATCTTATTATAAATCACAACTAGCAAAAGCAAAGCAGGTGTCATAATAGAGGACTGTAGGCTAAAAATAAATTGACAGGAAACAGTAATAGTTAATCCCAAAAATACTTTACTGAAGGCACTAGAATTACAGCTAGTTAATTCAGAGCTCAACAGCAGAGAAAAAAATAATTTTAATCCTTTATGACCCATTAAGGATCCAGACAGAACCACTTAACAGTAATACCAGTGCCAATTTACAAAGGAGACATACTGCATATGATTTCAGATAGCAAAAGTCATGAGGACTAAGTGAAAAGAAAGATTTGCAGGAAATGTGATAGCATCCCTTGTATGTTTATTCATAGTCCAAGATAAACCAACCACCACATACAAATGGGTCAATGGACAAGATGACGACCAAATAAAATGTGAAAAAAATTTCCAACCTAGAAGAACAGAGCAAAAACTCAAAAAAAAAAATCAAATATGTTTTTATTTTTATTTATTTATTTATTTTTAACTAAGGTCAATTTTGGTTAAAATGTGTTCTTGGATCCAACACCAAAATTTGTTGAGAGATGACACACTAAACCTGAGCCATAACACAGCAGAAAAGAACTATGGTAATTAGCATATATAAGCAATAGGCAGTCAGATGCTACCTCAAAAAACTCCAGACTGGTTGTACTAGCATGTGTGTAGGTGTCCTTTTGGTGCACTGCATATGCAACCTTTTTCTTTTAGGAAAATTTTCATGAACCATTTCTGGGGATAGCAGATTTAGAGTCCACATGTGGGTACATATTTTATCTATTAGGACTTCATGAAGCATTAGTGAATGTGGTGGAGAAGGTATATCTGTTGGTTCTATCATATAGTGAAATTTTATTTGTAAAGCAGTCTCTTGGACCTGAATGTTTGGGGGGTACTCTATGTTGGGTGCTGACATTTGTATTGGTGCTGTCAGTTGTAATGGTATAAGTGGTTAACCTTATCTAGTGAGACTACTCTAGTCCTGGTTTTGCTGCTGAATTTACTTGTTGCTTGTTGCAGATTAAGGGTTTCCCTGAATGCATTATTTATGATGCGGGCTTCAGTCTGTGAAAGACAGGCATCTTGGCTTCTAAGTCCATTTTTATTACAATGCATGCTGGTGTACTCCACTTGGGAGGCATCAATTATGTGTACTTATGAGGCAGAACATTGTAATGTGAAATGAAGTCAAAACACTTCACCAGTAAACTAAAAAAATCTGTCCAACAAAATCCAAGAAAGCACGGACACTAGTTCTAGCTCGTTCATTCACTTTATTTGCTGTGAACTTCTTCAGAAAATTCAAACTCCACCCTCAAAAACATTTATATAGTAAAATATCGTATCACATGATCAATGGTGTCATAAAAACAATAACATTTTTTGTTACAAATATATAAAAAAAATAATAAACATTCTTTTAAAAAGAATAAAAACTTCATTGTTGAATGGCAATGCTTAATCTGCAAAAAACACTTTATGTTTATAGTGTCATTCAAACCGGGTGCACTATCTGCCCCAAGGTGAATTTGCCAGAGGGATTCTTTACATTCTAATAGTGTTTTACAGTCACCCATAAATACCTCCTGACCAACACTGTCTATAACAGAAAAAGAACATTTCAAAGTCAATACATGCAACAGAATGCCTAGCTAAAGTGTTGGTTTGTTCTTTCTTCCTAATTGCTAAAAGATGTTCATAAATTCTTCTTTTTAAACATCTAGTTGTCATTCCACCATAATAACTAGGACATGAAAGACACTGTGCTACATACACAACCATCTCACTATTGCATGTGTAATAACTCTTTGACCAATAACTTTTTTTAATGTGATTAAACTTTACTGATGAAGAATTACTAATATATCTACATTGTTTGCAATTATTGCAAGCAAAAGTACCTTTAGTTAGAATAAAATTAACTAAGGTGTTCGACTTCATATTGGCTACTTGTTCTAATAAACTTTTGATGTTTCTAGTTTTTTTTTAAAGTAAAATTGGGTCACATACCAATCACTTTCACAAGATCCTGGTTACCCAATAATATTTTCCAATTGTCTACAATAATGTTTTTTATAGACCACATCTCATTAGTTATAGGCAAAACAAATGCACAGAAAAAACTGTTATTGGTTAAAATATGTTCGTCCTGCCCACTAGTTTGTTCTAAAACCTGAACTTGGCTCAACAGAATAGGGCAAGCCTTTTCCTCTCTCATAGCAAGAACTTCATTTTCAATTAATTTTAACCATGACCTATCATAGCCTCTTGCCTCAAAAAATAACCTTAAAGCTTCCATTTCTTTTATAAAGGTGGCATCTGATGATGTTAACCTGCTAAGCCTAATCAGCTGCCCCTTTACTACTCCTTTTTTCATATGAAATGGGTGTGGGCTATCTTTATGTAGATATTGATTCACAAAGACTGATTTTCTATAAATATTACCTAACAATTAAGAACAAACAAGTTTACAAACTGTGTCTCCTTTGGGGACAGCCTTTATTGTAAACTAGTAGATCTTTTCTATGAATTTAGCATCAATTTGATGCACATTTTAGTTGAACATTACCACAAACAGTTGGACGAAGTCAGAAACTCTATGAGTGACCTGGATATGCAAATTAAGAACTTTTCTTGGTTTACCTTATTTAATCATCTTTACTGTGGCATTGCTGCTAAAGCGGATTGATATAGGGCCATAATAGTGGCAAGGAAACAAAAGAAATTACGACAAGACATCATGGCTTATGGTAATAAGGCTGCTTACAGTGTGAAGGACAATAACATATTGATTATCAAAGACACCAATCGTAAAGATGAACCAGTTGGTATCACAGACAATTTGCCTTTATGTTCTGGTTCTAATAGGATTGATAATAATAATAGAACAAGTGAACTTTTTGTAATGCAGAATAATGGTAATACAAAAAAAATGTTGAAAATGTGTAAACATCACAAGTTCAAAATCTTAATCAAGGGGTTACTACACCTGTGACAGAAGGGTCTAGTTCTTCTAAAAGTGGGGGTCCTTTTTTAGTGGACCAGCAGGGAAACAAACGAGTACCAACATGGTCCAAAACGGTGCAGAACAAGGGGAAGGGAAGGGGCAGGAACAAGAAAAAATGGTAACTAGGTCTGAAACCACTCAATATGACATAGAAATTTTAAATCTTTCTAGAGTGGGTTTGTCAGAACCTGTTTTTGATGTTTTAAAGAAAGGTTTTTCCTTTATTCCTGACAATTCCATGAACTTAACCAAAGTTATTGTAGACCTTTGGTTATTTTTAAGGAAGTTGACTCTAAAGTACATAATGCATGATGTTAATTTTGGTAATCAGGCTAAGGGCACCCAATGACCCAAAAAATAAGTACCTATAATCCACCTTTATTAGGTATGTTACAAGTGTTTCAAAAGTTCTGTGAATCAAGTTTTAGAAAAATAAAGCTTGATAGGAATGTGTATAACTTAACTGATTCAGAACAACAGGCATTAAAAATTATTTGTAACAACAAACAATTGAGGGTTATGAGAGCCGATAAAGGCGGAAAAATAGTAATTATGGATCAGATGAATTATACAAAATCCATAGAAGAGATGTTGAAGGATGAAGGGACTTATAAAAAAGTTGATCTTGCTTTCATAAAAAGTAGTTATTTAAGGTTGGATACATCTTTATTTGATATGTTTTGTCAGAGGGAAATAGACCATCAATGTTATACATATTTACAAGTTGAACATCCAAAAATGGCAGTCCTTTTTGGTGTTCCAAAAGTACAAAAAGATAGTGTCAATCCCCCATTTAGACCAATAATATCTGCTGCTAAGTCCAAGACAGAAACGCTTTCTATTTGGCTGGATTTTATTTTGAATCAAATCAAGTATTATTTAAAAGACTCATGGCATCTGTTAGAAATACTGAGAGATTTGCAACTACAAGGTGAATATTTTTATTTTGCATCTTTGGATGTTGTTTCCCTTTATACCTGCATTAACCATGAAGCAGGTATAGACCACCTTAGAGAGTATTTAGTTAGCAACAGTAACTTTAATAATTCTAAGATTAGTATTGTTTGTACTCTCATGGAATTGGTCTTGGACAATAACTTTTTTAAATTTAATGATCAACTGTATAAACAAACATCAGGGGTAGCTAAGGGGGCAAGAGTAGCCTCAGCATTTGCTAACCTCGTGATGGCAAATTGGGAAAGTAAACATCTCACCAACAGTGTATTTGACAAGAACATCTTGGTTTACCACCGTTACATTGACGATTTGTTTTTTTTCTGTGGAATGGCACTTTTGATGAATTTGTTGATTTTGTGTCTTACCTTAATGGCTCCACAAATTTTCTGAAATTCACGATAGGTGGCTTTGGTCACAGTTTGAATTTTTTGGATTTACACTTGACATTTGATTTTGAATCCAGAAAGTCACTAGTAACATTTATAGAAAATCAGTCTTTGTGAATCAATATCTACATAAAGACAGCCCACACCCATTTCATATGAAAAAAGGAAAAGTAAAGGGGCAGCTGATTAGGCTTAGCAGGTTAACATCATCAGACGCCACCTTTATAAAAGAAATGGAAACTTTAAGGTTATTTTTTGAGGCAAGAGGCTATGATAGGTCAGGGTTAAAATTAATTGAAAATGAAGTTCATACTATGAGAGAGGGAAAGGCTTGCCCTGTCCTGTTGGGCCAAGTCCAGGTTTTAGAACAAACTAGTGGGCAGGACGAACATATTTTAACCAATAACAATTTTCCTGTGCATTTGTTTTGCCTATAACTAATGAGATGTGGTCTATAAAAAACATTATTGTAGACAATTGGAAAATATTATTGGGTAACCAGGATCTTGTGAAAGTGATTGGTATGCGACCCAATTTTACTTTAAAAAAAAACTAGAAACATCAAAAGTTTATTAGAACAAGGAGCCAATATGAAGATGGACACCTTATTTAATTATATTCTAACTAAAGGTACTTTTGCTTGCAATAATTGCAAAAAATGTAGATATATTAGTAATTCTTCATCAGTAAAGTTTAATCACATTAAAAAAAGTTTTGGTCGAAAAGTTGTTACACATGCAATAGTGAGAAGGTTGTGTATGTTTCACGGTGTCTTTCATGTCCTAGTTATTATGCTGGAATGACAACTAGATGTTTTAAAAATAAGAATTTATGAACATCTTTTAGCAATTAGGAAGAAAGAACAAACTAACGCTTTAGCTAGGCATTCTATTGCACGTGTTGACTTTAAGAAATTTTCTTTTTCTGTTATAGACAGTGTTGGTCCAGAGGTATTTATGGGTGACTGTAAAACACTATTAGAATGTAAAGAATCCCTCTGGCAAATTCACCTTGGGGCAGATAGTGCACCCGGTTTGAATGACACTATAAACATAAAGTGTTTTTTGCAGATTAAGCATTGACATTTAACAATGAAGTTTTTATTCTTTTTAAAAGAATGTTTATTATTATTTTTTTATATATTTGTAACAAAAAAGTTTATTGTTTTTACGACATCATTGATCGTGTGATATGATATTTTACTATATAAATGTTTTTGAGGGTGGAGTTCAAGTTTTCTGAAGAAGTTCACAGCAAATAAAGTGAATGAAAGTGCTAGAACCAGTGTCCATGCTTTCTTGTTTTTTGGTCAGATGAAGACTGTATTAAATATGTACAGTACCTTGCATGTTGAACATCATGTGACTAATGTTTCTTCAGCACTTGCTGTCACACAATTAACCAGAATGGTTATTATTCACTTTCCTTTGGATCTTTGCCTCTCTATGTTGCTTACCTTTGATGTCCTTACACTGAAGCCTTCTGAAATGCTGACAAGACAATGGTATTCACTGAAGAAGCAAATTTTCAACAGTTTAAGGGATTCTAATATCCATTCATTGAAACACCGCATACAGTTGCTAAGCATTAACAACTGAGATATTCATCAAGCAAAAATCACCAAGGATCTGCTTCCAGGAAGTATCCTCCATTTTTATGCAAGGCACAGTTAGACAATTAATGTCCAGATCTATTTACTATGAAGCAGAAAAAAAACAGGATTTTCAGAAAAAAATATTTACCAAAGCTACACAAGCATTGAGATACTACCAGTTCATGAAAAAAGCTGCTGAAACTGCTTAACTGCAACTCCTTTACTCAACTCAGCAGGAAATTTATAACAAAAACTCCAAATATTCCTCAAGTTACTTTGGTATTGTTAGACAGCTCAGGTAAACATTGTTGTATCTTTTTATGTCTTACAACACAGCGCCCTCTGTATTCTTCAAAACCTCCATTAACTTATTTTGAGTACCATTTCAAAGATCTATCATGGGGTCATTACATGGAGTACTACCTTTCTGCCTCTGACAGATGATGAAGTTATTAAGGTATTTAACTTGTGCAACCTAACTAAAGACCAATGAAAAAATATTAAGTACCAACAAATAAAACAGAATTAAAATAATAAATGATGACCGAAAAACAGACTCAAACTATTCAAAGTACAGAGTTTCTTTTTTTGGTCATTATTTACTATTCTGTACTATTAAACTCAAATTTTAGCAATACTGTGAGAGGACTTGATAATGATATTTGAAATTTGTAAAGATTAAGTCCTAGCTGTTACATTTGGAGTTGAATTTGCTCATCACCCTTTAGTGACACAAAATAACTTAAATTTTGTTCAGTTACCAACTATTAAGACTTCACTTTGTAATTCCTTTTTCCATCATAGGGTGGGAAGGCAATGGAATGGTCCTTGGGTTTATTTTAGGCAAGCAGAGAGGTTAACTACATTTAAAATATTAACAGATAGTTGGTTCAATTAAACTGTGTATTGTTCAGCATCTTGCAGTTGTAGGCTTTTCTTGAATGGTCATTAATTTTGGTTCTGAGTTTGTAATAACAACAGTGAACATTGAGTTAAGAAGAATTTATCATATTTTTGAGATTTTATTTTTTTTACTGTAAATCATGACCCACAAGAACCTAATGATGTGGCTGATTTAAGGCACAGAACTAAAATTTGTGAGCTTCCTAATTTTTATCAGACACTGCTAAGATGCATTTTAACTTGTCGCACAGTCCCAGGAATGACAGGTCTTGTTTTTGTATAAGCTCACACACACACACACACACACACACACACACACACACACACACACACACACACACACACACACACACACACACACACACACGCACACACGCAGATGCACACACACACACACACACACACACACACACACACACACACACACACACACACACACACACACACACACACACACACACACACACACATACATGCACCCACATACAAATTGGCCATTCTACCTACAGGTGACTTCATTATGTTTGATGCATAAAACTATAATAACCAAATTTGTACATCTGTGCCCTCTGGCATGAGCATCCTTTCACTTAAATGTCTCTTCTTGCAATAACACTATATTAGTCCCAGTTATCTGTCATTCACATGTTTTTAAATACAGTCTATGGTTGCTTGATCTCCTTTATCCATTTCTGTCCATTTGAAGCTTTGCGCAGTAACACAAAGTCTGATTGATCAGAATGACCTTTGACATGTAAGTCTTTTACTTCTCTGGACCTTAGAATCAACATGACTCATGATGAGTGTCTCTGCGCTAACTGAAAGCCTACTTCAAATCTACAATCATATAATTCAACCACTTTCCCTGCTTTTTTCACTGAGTGTCTCCTTGCATTCTGTGGGTATTGAATAGTATAATTTCACTTAGGTATGTGATTCATGATGTTCAGTTATTGCAAATGTTGTTAACGCTAATAACATAGCTGATCTTACTTAATGCAAATCATTTATGATATATTGTGCACACTGTGCGATGTGTTAATGTTATCTGTGCAAAACATTTATGTAACACAATCCATCCTGCTTGAATTCTGTATTTCTTTTTCATTCCTGTATGGCCTCAGATTTCTTAAATAGTGTGAAATTGGCACACTTGAGTTCTGCATTTTATTTGTATCCAATTACTGTCTATATTGGTTGTCTATTTTGGCCTATTATTTCCAATATCTAATCTGGTAAAGCAGTACAGCTGGTCAAATCATTATGGTTACCTAGTCAAGAAAATAATGAATAATAATAATATTTGAAGCTAATTCAAGGCTCAGAATTGTCATGCAAAACAAACCTGCTGTAGTGGTTTACATAAACTGAACTTCTGGTTTTATGATGTTTTATAGCTTTTTTTCTTGTATGTTTAGACAAGCCATACTCCCAATAGGTGATTACTGTCTCCTGAATGGTAGAAGGGCTTTGCCACGATGACTCTTGGTTTGATCTACAAAACTTCTGCGCATGCTTCTGTTTTATTTCCATGAAAACTTGTCAAATCTATTCCAGAGAAAAGTATATATGCCTGTTTATGCAAACAGTACTATTATAATGTGATTTCATGTAGTGAATAACTTAAACTCAGCATGCTAATGACTCTAGGGTGCATGGTCAAAGGTTCATTGCTGCCAGGAGACAACTGACATCATGCACTCTATTTCTGACTTTCTAACTTACCCTTAAGATACTATTGCATCATTTCATGTTTTAAAGTAACCCTTTGATGAGGCTTTTTTAAGTAACAAGAGGTCAGATGACACGGACTATACACCCACATGTTAAGGAACAATGACATGCTTTGCGGTTAGCATCAAAGGCGCTTGGCAGTGACCCATAAAAAGTGCTGTAGCCAACACATATAACCTTTCTAATTATACAGCAGTCCTTCTGTTGGCTCTTATTTTGCATATATATATATATATATATATATATATATATATATATATATATATATATATATATATATATATATATATATATATATTTCTGTATAATACTTTATGCTGTTTCTGCTTTGAAAAATGATTTGTCACTGAGGTACTGCAAACAAGGCGGAGATGATTGCTAATAAAAGTGATATAAGCTGCAATCACGTGCAAAATATTCAGTTGTAGTTATGCATAATACACTTAATTTGTCTCAAAGGGTGATTGCACTGAACTTGTTTTCCTACCAGTGCTGAAAATGAAAGTTAATGATCCTTAAGAGCATAGGATAGCAGGCTAAGGGTCATATACATAAGAACTGAATTTCTGTCTCTTATCATTATGTGTAGTACCTGAACTGCTGAAAAAGGCAGGAGGGGGAACCCACTGAATTTCTAGTAGAGTCTGCTGCTTTGCATTTGTTAGGTGTTTTTATAAGTAAATTTATCTTTATTTTAAATATATATATTGCTTCCCAGCACCCTTTAAGAGTAAATCTTTATTAAGTTTTTTTTTTTTTTTAAGAAGGCTATTTGCCCTTTAACAACCATTTCTGGTTTAAACTGACTCATGACCTAAACACATAAGACCTGGTTACGGTTTTTATCACTTCTGCTATGATACAGAGTTGGCAACACAAAATATGTGACAGCTCTTTACATCTTCCACAGATTAGGAAATAAGCAGCACAATTCAGTCTAAATCAAACCTTTAAATATTATAATATTCAAAGTGGTTCAAAGTCCTGCTGCATATATGCATGCATATGCATAAACACACACAGACACACATACATAGATAGATGGGAGTTATTTAGGTGGTCAAATAATGAGCACATCACACATTGACAGCAAGTTCTCCTAAGTGAGATTGTGGACAGTGGAGAATTTGCCCTTTCCCGACTCTAATGTAATCTGAAAGTATTTATAACTAGTATGTGAGATGCAGGAAATCAAGTGTTTTTCTGTGTGTGTTTTCTTTGTTTTGCTCGATATTTTGAAGTTTGATTTGGTACCTATTAGATTAATGGTCATATATGTGTGCGGTGTGTGTGTGTGTGTGTGTGTGTGTGTGTGTGTGTGTGTGTGTGTGTGTGTGTGTGTGTGTGTGTGTGTGTGTGTGTGTAGAAAGCTCTATGTGTGTGCATGCAGGAGCATGCAAATGCCTTTTTCTCTGTATGTTTATACTCCTCTATGTGAAAAGTGTATATGTGCATTCATATGTATGTGTACATGCATGAGCATGCATGTGTTTGTGTGTGCATGTATGGCACGTATATGCAGGAGCAGCTCGTGTATGGGACTGCAGGACTGCAGCCCCCCCAGCCATGCGTGCGGGAATCTGGACTGCTGTTTAACCAGTCCAGATTATGAAGAGAAGGCATCAGAGTACAGATGTCCAGAAGTCTATGTGATTGCAACCACATAGACTGGAAGGGGATTGGACTGCAATGTCTGCAGTCATGTATGGATAGCTGCTCTCATGGGAAGAAGGGACTTTGTATTATTTTGAACGTTGCTCTCACGGGAAGCTGCTGCGGGAAGATGAGACTTTGTAGACTGCTGCAATTCCAAACTCAGGTGTGTGTGTGTGTGTGTGTGTGTGTGTGTGTGTGTGTGTGTGTGTGTGTGTGTAATTCCCCAGTTAAATAGATGTGGTGGCTAGACAGAAACCTCAGGAAATATACTTGGTAGCTAGAGAGAAACTCAGGCTCAAACCCTGTACCTTGGGTGCAGGTAGCAAGAGCCTGAGTTCCCTACCCACAACCACTTGTGAAAACTATTCAGATTTGTGCCTCATATTTTTGTTCTGATCTGTTCCTCATAAAATCTGTAGTTTTCTGGATTTTGAATTCACTAAATAACAACAGGCATTTGAATTTCAGACTTCATATTCTGCAGAAAGTACATGGTAACATAAAACATTTTATTCTTGCAATGTTCTAAGTTCATAAGATCAGTATTTGAAATTTGTCCCTATTTTTGGGGCTGTATTCTCCCATTATTGGCTTTGTCCAGGTTTTTTGTGGTAAGAGGTTGAGAGCTATGGTGAGAACTGAATTCACTGAATATGTTTGAGGGCTGTATTCCCCCATTATTGGCTTTGTCCAGGTGTTTTGTGCTAAGAGGTTGAGAGTTATGGTGAGAACTGAATTCAGTGAATATGTCTGGGAGCTGTATTCCCCCATTATTGTCTTTGTCCAGGTGTTTTGTGCTAAGAGGTTGAGAGCTATAGTGAGAACTGAATTCACTGAATATGTTTGGGGGCTGTATCCCCCCATTATTGGCTTTGTCCAGATGCTTTGTGCTAAGAGGTTGAGAGCTATTGTGAGAACTGAATTCACTAAATGATAGCCATTTAAGTTTCAGTCTTTCTATCTTTCAATAAATAGCTGATTTGGCATAGTGGTATGTTTCTCACTGTAAAGTGCACAGAGTCCTGGGTTCAAGACTTGGCACTGAAATGCATGGTGGTAACACAAGATTTTATTCTAGCAACTTTTCAAGATTATGCAAGCAATGTTGAAAATGTGTCCCTGGTTTTTGGGCTTTTGTTCCACCCCAATGCATTTTGTTTTTTTCCAGATTTCTTGTGCTTCAAAGTTGAGAGATACAGTTAAGTGTCGAGTGTATTTTACAAGGAGCTGAGAGCTTCAGGAGAAGAGAAGTTTAGTGCTGCTTATGCTGAGTCTGCTTGCATTATTAGTAGCATAACAGGTTGAATACTTGCTTTTGATGCAGAAGGCTGTGGGTTCTACTCCCACGGTATGTAGATGCATTGCTGATACTGTACTGTGTTGTACTTTTAAATGGGGTGGATACTGCAGTCCTGAGAATGTCCTCTTTGGTGTAGATACCTAGAAATTATGAACCTGTTATCAGTTTGCCATCCATTCCCTATTGCAATATTACTAGCTTATCATTTTTAATGTAACATAGGCAATTTATTCCTCAAGGGCAACAGGCATTTTATTTCTAGATGAAACAATTAAATATAAAGTTGTTTGCTAGCAGCAACCTCTTCATTAGTTACAGATCTCTTTAATGTGGAATTATTTAGATCACTTTTACTTCTGCAGAGATTGTGCATATTTACTGATACCGGTGGATTTTAGAAATTTGAGTAGACTTTTATGATGGAAATGTTCTGAATTGGGCAGTTTTGTCATTACTGGTGCATGCATTTTGTTTCATTGCTTACTGGAAAAATGTTCAAAACAATAAATTTAAAACTCTGTCTAACAACTGTACTGTATTATACCAGGAATATAATTTAATACAACCAGGAAGACATATCAAAGAACACATATATGTTTCATGTGCAAGGGGCCTATGATCTGAAAACAGCCCAAGGTTAATCTTTATCTGCCACTAGCCAGATGTATTTAGTTTCAAAGGCAGAGAAGATTTAATGATAAGTCTCTTTTCACTCTGAGACTGCATTGCTTTGTTATCAGATGTCTATTAGTGTTTGTGCTATAAAAATGTAAAATAAAACTTTTAAATGAAATCCAAATCATCGTAGAAGTAAAGCAGTATGCAAATTATAGTGTTTATGGTAAATGAGGTGAAATAGCCAAGTAATGGAACATTGTAACGGCTGCAGGGGGAGGTTCCATTTGACCACGATTTTGTGAGAGGGAAGGGCGGAAAACTCAAAGACAGCCCCAGTTGAACTATACCTCTCAACTGTCCAGATTTCATAGAATGAATAGATTTTTGCTTGTTATTTTGGTTTGTTCCTCATAAAATTTGTGTTTTTTTTGGCAAATCATTTAGGAATGAAGTCAATAAATAATGACAGACATTGAGTTTCAGACTTCACATCCTTCAGAAAGATGCATGCTAAAGAAAGACCTGTTATTCTGTCAAGTTTAAACAAGAGTAATTTTTAGTACTGTTTGTATGTTCCCCCAATATATTTGGCCTTGTCCAGATTTCCTGCATTAGGAGGTTGAGAGGTACTCACAAATAAATCGCTTTATAGAATTAGGTATACCCAAACCTCTCAACTGTCCCCGATTTTGGCACATAATGTTGCTCTCCGCCTAATACTCCCTCCACAAAATGGCAATTTTGGAAGAAAACATTGAGGGTTTACAATTAATAAATAATTGTAATGATCAGAGTTATAAATTACTTTTATTTCAGAAATGCATGTAGATTCTCTTATTTTGTCAGCTGCTCAACTTAACAGTACTAATATTTAAAATGTGTCCCTTCTTTGACAGGTTCCCAGCTGTATTGTGTGGTTATTTTACATTTTTGCATCACATTTTGGTCCATTTTTCATAAAATTGTGTTTTTTCTGGCAAATTAGTGGCATATCATTAAAGATTGAAGTTAGAAAATAATGACAGACATTTGAGTTTCAGATTTCATGCCCTTCAGAAAAGTCATAGTAATGCAAGGCCTACTCTTCTATTATCTTTCTAAGTTTATAAGAACAATATTTAAATATTGGCCTTATTTTTGGGCCTTGTTCCCACGTCTATTTATGGCTTTGTCCAGATTTCTTGCTCTGAGGTTGAGAGGTATGACAAATGTGTCAGGGCCATCACCGTCAGCCAGAGACATTTCAAATTATGATATTTTTGCTGTACCCCACTTCCCCATGTAGTGACTTTGGATGTATCCAAGCAAGGCAAGGAGCAGTTATGGAGTTTAGGTGTGAAGAGTATCCCCAATCCAAGGTAGACACAAGTACTACAGTGTATTTTCATCTGTCCTTGATTTTGTAGATTGTTCTGGTTTTCTGTCATATTTTTATACTGTTGATTTATGCTTCTTATTATTCAGAAAATGTATATTGTAGGTTTCGTGCAGACCCTACATGGAGTGTTTTAATGTATGCAATGTTGGTCATCATGCTGCATCGCACCATGCATATTAATGAAGCCCAGTGTGTAAGCAAGGTTTTGCTGTTTGCACCAGTGTTGCTGGCTGCAAAACCTCTAATATGAATGCAGATCATACATACCTCCAAACATTTTAGTACAAGAAATCTGTACAAAGACTAAAATAATGGGGGGACAAAGACCCAAAAGTAGGTACAGATATACAGTATTGTTCTTATAAAGTTAGAAAGTAGCTAGAATAATAGGATTTGTGTTAGCATGCATTTAATTTATAAAGGATATGAAGTACAAAACTCAAATGTATGTCATTATGTATTGACTTTTTCAATGATTTTCCAGAAAACCACAAATTTTACAAGGAACAGTCAAAAATATGATGCAAACATCTGGACATTCTGCAAAAATCTAGGCAGTTGGGAGGTATGATGCGGATAGCATTTATGTGTAAGGATGCTGACTGTGAAAACGGTTTGCAGGACAGCATGGCAATTGCTTTTCCTTACTTGAGTTTTCTTCATTAAAAGTTGCTTGGGAAACTGCCATAGATTGTTTTTCCTCATTTCAACTATGTCTCCATTTTTTTTATTTTATTGTTTGAAGCCAGTGTTTGCGCGATATGCCTCTTAGCACAAACATGTTTGGCTGTGCTCACCTGGTTTGCTCTCAGCGCAGCAGTACATAAACTGCATGAGTTAACCACCCACTTTGCAGACAGGACCCAGACAGCCACAAACATACACCAGATGCATTCAATTAATACTATTGGTCATCCCACAAGCATGGCAAGTGGCATTGCTCTATGATTAATATCAAGAACTTCAGCACACACAACTGTTTTCTCAACCTTCTTGTCGCAACAGCTGCAAGTGTAGGCCAACTATAGACATGGTCTATTTGACTAGCACATTTACACAAGTGCATGTATGCCAAATAACCTTGCAATTACATTGCTTACCACTGTTGGACATTGCTTACTATTGTGCAAGCACATTGCCTGGCAGTCTGTACCCTCAACTACCATGTTTTCACCATGGTAAGTGACGTGCAACTTTTTCAAATGTTGCAAAACTAGAAAGAGTGAACTCTCAGTAAGCACAATACATGCAATTTGCAGGAAAACATCAGGATACAAAATGCATTTGGTGGGAAATGCTCATTCTACATTGAGCTTGAGCTATGGTAGTCATGTCTGGTGTTGCTGGTGAGGGGCTGCACTTCTGAGCACAGGTGGCTGTTCAGGAGTCCAAAGCCTTTATTGGGCTACTAGTTAAGGAGCAGGGACCCTGGTTGCTGCAGTGGGACTATTCAGGCTCTGAAGCCTGGAATACTATTGCCAGGGCTTTGACCAGTGCTACAGGTATCACCCACACTGGTGAACAATGCATACATCATTTTGATGATCTCTTGAGGATGAAGTGGGATACTCTTGACCATTGCATAAAGGAATTTAGTATGGGGACACCTCACTGATGTATACATCAATTTCAGTGAGTAATTCCAAGAGTTAAAAGCTGACTACAGTCAAGATTGGTATTCATAATTTTACACTTTTCTGTTCTGTTTTTTTCCACAGCTGCCATGGAGTGAGCCTTGAATGTGAGGTCCCATACTGCATGTTTAAGGATGCAAGAAGCATGTGGTATGTATGCATCAGGACAGCACTGCTCTAAATAATAATTTAATAATAATAATTTTAATAGTAATGCAGTAGCACTAAATGTTAAGGAAGACTTAGTTGGTATTTAATACAGTTGTATCAAATTGAGTATGCATATCTCAACTGTTAAAGAAAGTATACATGCCCTAGTCTGTAGCACAAAGCAACAGTTCCATACTCACAAATAACAGTGAGCATGTATCTCTAAACAGTAAAAGGAAAGTATATGTGCAGTACTCCTTATGACAAAATAACAGTACAGTATTAGAGAGTAGTCAGCAGTTGTGGGTTCAAAAAAAAACACTTCCAAAATATACAGTACTGCTAGGTTTTTATCATTATTGCTATGTAACTTCAGACCTCTATACCAGTGGCACAAATGGCCTGTGGCAAACTGTAATCAGTATAACTGGAACACTCATATGTGCAATATATGCATACATCAAGGATTGCTGGCTTCAGTTTGTACTATAGTGTGCATCTGTTATGAACTGAGTAGTCTTAAAATTAATGAAGAAATTTGATATGAGTTTGCAGTGTTAAAACTAAAGGTAACAGAACAGAGTCAAATAATTGTATCAATGTTCTGTATTTCACATATGAAGTCACAAATGTTCTCCCTTTTTTTCTCTCACGCTAACCCTTATATTCTCTTTTTTATTTGTTTATTTTTTTCCCACAGCACAGCAGGGTAGGACTGTTTCACAGGATCCTCCTGCCCCCACTCCACTGGCTACAGCACTGCTGCCCAGCACGTCTGGTGCATGATTTGGTAACACCCCCTCTACTGCCCCAGCACTACCTGGCCCCACAGGTAGTTCTGCCCTGGAGGTTAGATCTGTGGCTCTCTTCGGGAGCAGTGGAAAAGATGGTGACTTTATCACCCAAGAGGAACTACCAGGGATGGTGCATAGGACTGTGTGCAGCACTGTGAATGCACACCTATGCCTGATGGAGCACCTGCTCTCCATCCTGGTTCAGAATACCTATAAAAGATGCAGACATCAGGCACTGCAGCCAGTGGTGCAGTGAGGTGACAGTGATGACAGTCCAGTGGGTGAGGACTCAATTCTTACTGTCACCCAGCTTGATGTGCATGAGGCCTTGATTTCCTCACTCTCTCCCCAACCATGGTGTTCACCCACCTCTTGTGTCCTTCACCATCTCTGTCTCTTGTTTGTCTTGTCTGCCTGCAATTGTTTCCTCACCTACCCAACTTACTTCACCCAAACATTCCTACATCCCTTCCCCAACATTCCTCTCTCTCTCTACAAAAAAAAATGGGCACCTGCCCCACAAACAAAAATCATCCCATACATAGCTCTCCATTTCACACATGTGCCTTCTTGACACACTTGATTTAGTCCAGTTGGCTATACAACATGATTGTGTTGTAGCCACAACTCTGTCTGGAGATGACAGTCCAAATTCAGCTGATATTTTGCATATATGACCATGTTTTATTGCTGAAGAAATAGATAGCTATGGTGCTTTCCTACATCCCTCCTGCACATTCCTGCCCTCCTTTCACTTTGTTTTTCCCCCTGCTTGCTGTCCATTTCACCACTTTCCTGTCTTCCTCATTTCCTTTCTTTAAAGAATTATTGTGATTGCACACCATCACACACCAACTTGAAGCAACAGTGAACATCAGCAATATAAGTAAATGTATTTTAAAGTATCATACACACTTGTAAATTTACTACTTATACCCATATTTGAACCCAGTAACATCTGCCTCCAACAGCAATGCATTAACACATGCTGCCACAGAGTCATTTAGGTAGAAGATTTATTTTATACAATCAATATTAACTGACACACTTTAGCAAGTATTTCCTTTTGTACTGCCCCATGCTTGCTCCCCATATCACCAGTGTCATATCTTTTCATTAATTTTGTATGAAGCATCATTGCACAATCCCCAGTAATGTTTTATAAAGCATTATTGCATGATACCCATTTAATTTTATAAAGCATTAGTGTACAGTTGAGTGAGATGGTGTGCATCGTGCAACATTGTTAAGCAATGCTAATACAAAAGCAGTTCAATGTATTAACTATGTCTGTATTTGGAACTTATACCATCTGGCCCTAACAAGGAGCATATTACTGATTAAGTGAATTAATACTCACAGCCAGAGAGTCCGTTAAGTAGTATGTTATGCAACAGCAGTCAATGTTGCCATTTGCTATTCAGTCTCTAAATACATGTGCTACACAACTGAGTCTGTAGCACCATTTGTTAATGCATTGCTCCATTCATTTTTGGGGTCAGATGGTATTGGGTTTGAATCCAGGTGTATGTAACAGTTTCAAATACCTTTACATGTAAATCGAAATTCTAAAGTGTGATAGTTGGTATGGAGTCTATAAAATATGGCTAGATGGTATTGGTTTCCAATACAGCTGTATATAACACTTATAACTGCTTTTTTCCATAGCTGCTCATTAGTGCAAAATGCACACCATGCACAATTATGCTTTAAAGAAAAGAAATGGGAAAGATAGGAAAGTGGTGAAATGGGTAGCAAGCAGGGGAAGAACAAAGTGAAAGAAGGGCAGGAATGTGCAGGAGGGATATAGGAAAGAACTACTGCTATCTATGTCTTCAACAGTAAAATTTGTTCAGATGTGCAGAATATTACCTGAATTTGCAGTGTCAACCCCAGAGAGAGTGGTGACCACAACACAATCATATCGTATAGCCAACTTGGACCGAACCAAGTGTGTCAAGATGACACATGTGCAAAATGGAGAGCTATGTATGGGATATTTGTTTGGGACAGGTGCCATTTTTTTGACACAGAGAGGAATGTTGGGGAAGGTATGTAAGT
This sequence comes from Protopterus annectens, assembly GCF_019279795.1. Taxonomy (NCBI): domain Eukaryota; kingdom Metazoa; phylum Chordata; order Ceratodontiformes; family Protopteridae; genus Protopterus; species Protopterus annectens. The sequence goes on along the minus strand of NC_056728.1, from coordinate 1,137,117,941 downwards.
ATGTATAGGTCAGGTAGATTGGGTAGGTGAGGAAGCAATCATAGACAGACAAGACATGCAAGACAAGACACAGGGATGTTGAAGGACACAAGACTTGGGTGAACAGTATGGTTGGGGTGAGGGTGGGGACATCATGAACTAATGGATATCAAGCTGGGGGACAATGAGAATCGAGTCATCACCCAATGGACTGTCATCACTGTCACCTCACTGCTCCGATGGCTGCAATGTCTGACATCTGTGTCTCCTCATGTTATTCAGTACAGTTTTAAAGATCAGTGTCTCCATCCAGCACAGGTATGCACCAACCTTGTGGTGCACAATCCTATGCACCAACCCTGGAAGTTTGTCATGGATGATATAAGTACCACCTCTGCACTGCTCCCAGACAGAACCACTGGCCTATCCTGTGGGGAAGAACTACGTGAGAGGCCAAGTAGTGCAGGGGCAGCAGAGAGCAGAGGGGGTGCTACAAGATTGTTTCCCAGACATGCTGGGCCTTGGTGCCGTACCCAGTGGAGTAGGGGTAGGTGGATCCTGTGGAGCAGACCTACACTGCTGTGCTGTGGGAAAAAAAAACAAAAAAATTAAAAAAAAAGAGAGAGAAGATAAGGGCTGGGGTGAGAGAAAACAAGGGAGAACATTAGCAACTTCATATGTAGAATACAATGCATTAATACAATCATTGGACTCTATGTTATTACCTTTACTTTTAATACTATCAACTCCAAACAAATAATCTTTTTACTGTTAAGACTATTAAGCTCATAACAGATGTATACTATATTGCAGATTGCAGGAAGCAATCTTTGATGTGTGAGTATATTCCACATATGCATGGTCCAATTATACTGATTACAGTTTACAGCAGGCCATTGGTCCCATTGCTTTAGAGCTCTGACATTACATTGCAATATCAATGAAAACTTAACAGTATTGTATATTTGGGAAGTGTAGTTTTTAAACCCACCACCTCTGACTACTCTCTAATAATGGACTGTAGTTTTGGCCTAGAGACTAATGCATGCATACTTTCCTGTTACAGTTGGGAGATGAATGCTCAGTTTCATGCAACTGTATAATAAACCAATGAAGGTGTCTTTACTTTTACTTCTAAAATAACAGTACTCTTCAGATGTATACGTACCAAATGTTCTTGCATCCATGCCAGTCTAGTGGCATGGGTTCACACATTCAGTTCTTGGTCTGTGACAACTGCAGAAAAAACAGAACAGAACAGAATACCATTATGAATACCAATCCTGACTATATCCAGCTTTTAATTCTTACAAGTAGTCTGTGGGGTGCTCCCAGCCCTACATTCATCAATCCAATGTTCAAGAGTATCCCTCTTTCTCATCTGGAGATCACTGTAGTGATTCCTACATTGTTCACCAGTGTGTGGATACTGGTAGCATTGGTCAAGGCCCAGGTAACACTATTCCATGCCTCTGACTTGTAAGCTGAGCCACAATAGTCCTCTGCAAAAGCCTGGACCCATGTTCATTCACTAGGAGTCCAACAAACACTTTGGACTCCTGGACACCACATCTTTGAACATGGAATCTCAAAACCTTTCTACAAACACCTGCCATGCCTAACACAGATCATGACCGATGTAGAATAATGTTTTCCCATCAATTGCAGGTATCACACTTACTGTGAGTGTGCACTTTTTGGTTTTGCAACATTTGAAAGTGTTAGGCATCACTTACCATTGCACATAGTGCTCAAGGGTGTGCACTGCCAAGCAATGCATTTGCATGATGGCCAGCAGTCTTAATGGAATGCATCCAGTTTATGTTTGTAGCTGTCTAGGTCCTGTCTACTACCTGGGTGGGCCATTCGACCAATTTGTACACTGCCACTCTATCTGCAAACCAGATGAGCATAGCCAAACATGTTTGTGCTAAGAAGCACATTGTGCAAACAGTGGCCTCATAAAATAAATAAATAAATAAGAAAAATAAAAAACTGAGAAAGAGTTGAAATGAGGAAAATCAATCTATGACATACAGAGTAGGAAATAGTGCACATGAGATATGTCTACATAGGCCTGGGTCTCAACTTGTATTCCAATGTACCTTCAGAAAACAGGATGGGTGCCTTATCTGTCTTTGCCACACAAACAGCTTTGCAGCAAAGAAATGAAGTAATTCCTTATACAACCAAGTGCAACTGAATGTGCACTGATATCAAGGCATAAACTGTTATTTCTACATTTATTATATTTGATATATTTGGATGTAGTGCACTTAGTGATCACACAACCTGTTGTGTTTATTCCTTGCAAATATACAGATGTGTCTTACCTTTCTGTGTTTCTTTGTCATTCATCAGTTATCTGACCAGTACTCAGAAACATGTAGTATGTAAGCTAGTCTATATCATTTACTTTAAACTGTGTGTGGATATTAACTGGGAATACTATGATATGCAGTTGCCGTCAAATGAAGGGCAGGTTAGATAGCACAAACAAGCATAGACTGCTCTTTTTTTTGGGGGGTAAAGGTGAGTTCCTGTTATGGCACATGCAAGGGTACACTATTCTTTCATGGAGGGACCCAGGCTCAACTACTGTTATGGCACAAACAAAGATATGTTGTTCTTGTTACTCTCCTTGTTTTGCATCCTGTCTATTTGATCTTGTGAGGGTTGTGAAGTCAGAAACTGCAATGTGTCTCATAACTTTCTAACTTCTCTCTGTTATGATTTCCCATTACAATTGTATGGTGCTAAACTGAGGGTATACAGTGATCATCAGTACTTTGGAGAGGCATGAATGTGTGAATCTTTGATGCCTGGGGCCTACTACTTGCTAATGGACACATACAAGTCAAATAACTCACTGCTGTCACTGAGCATTAATTTTTGTACAGATCTCCCACTTTTTCTTGCTTACTGTACCAAGTGATGAAATACAAGAACATGCCATAATGTTATTATACAATACAGTACACATTTAGGAAAAACCTTGTAAATGCAGTAGTTGCCACAGTGTTAGTTCAGAGCTGACTGTGATGCAAGCAGTACACAACCAAGACATGGGAGGTAAAGGCTCTATCTCTGAGTTCAAGCCAGCAGAAGTCACAGAGTTCCTGTAGTGTGGCCTGAAAACTCTTCTCTGTCTTGGCCTAGGCCTATTGGCAGCAGCAGCATTGCCTGCAGCCTGTAGCACATACAAATAGAGTTAAGCAGCAGCAGCAGCTCCTAGCATTCTGTCTGTGTACTTTCTGTGTCTGTACTCCACTACTTTTGAAATCCACAGGAAAAAACAGCATGGAGTCTACATGGTTGCTTTATAAATTGTTGAATAGCTCCACCAGATTGGTTGATTAGCATGCAGTTCAGCTGCTTATGCTGTAAATAGCATCTCTGAAACACAGACTAAGACAGCTGCAATCCATTAGTAATCTACTCCATTATAAAAAGACAAACTGATGGTGAAGACACTTGCTACATGTTTTCAGGACTTCACAAAAGCACATTTCTTCCAAAGATATCTTTCCAGAGGCGTATTGAACTCCAGGAGGTATGCTCCCCTTTGTTACCTGCATAATGCATATGCTGGAATATATTAGTGAATAATGTGGAGCAAAGGCTTTTACACTTTCATCTATATGCATTAGTTAGAAGTGTACTGAAGGAATGGCCATGTTTCTCAAGCCATTTCAGAGGTACACATGATTGACAATACATGAAAATAGAATGTGGTATGATAAATATGGACACGTTTCAGGGACAGGTCCTTTGAAAGCACTTTTAGCAGTTCAAAGATGTTTTCTTAGCAAAATGGTTAATTTGCCTGTTCTTTTGTTGGTAGGGGGAGCAAAGAAGAGTTACTGTTATGTCACAAAACCTAGAATGGACTGTTCTTTTGGGAGTGAGCACAGCTGAGTTATTGCTATGCACATGCAAGAATATGTTGCTCTTGCAACTCTCCTTCTTTCACATTCTACATGTTAGTATTTCACATCTGTAGACTGTTTTATGTTTTTCCACTAGGTACTATTGACTGCCTACCTTTACTGTTTGATCTGGAAACAGTTACTTTGCAGTTATGTGATACTTATATATATTATCATTCTTTTGTCTTTTAGGACACAAACAATGCCAGTGAGGCAGAGAAGTTTCTGTGAAGTGGAAAATAATATAATTGTTGATGATCTTTGTCAACTTGGAACATTTCTGCTGGGAAGGGGTTGGCCCAATATGCAACAAAGGCTACAATTATGGCAGCACATTGATGACATCAATTATGTGGGCAGCCACAGCCAGACATATGAACAAGTGCACCACAGGGCCACTGACATGATTACCATTGCACTTAGGTGAGCAGCTGCAGTTGCCCAAGACCAAAGGGTAATCAGGGAGGTCCTGCTACAGAAACAACTCTTACCACCAGTGAAGAGTTCCTGGTGAGTATCCTCTCACATGACAGCTCACAGCAGAGTGGACCACGGCATGTCCTTGATGTGGGTGCCACTCCTTCTGTGTACCAAGAGAAGCTTCCAAGTAGACTTTGTTATATGACCAGTTGAATACTGTTGTATAGCAAAACAATTGAAATAAAAGTTACTTCTTTCTTTGTCACATGTCTTTTTTGGGGGGATTGGAAATTGTCATAGTTAAAAGCTTAGTTTGGAGTTGTCAGCCACATTCTTGTTGAACATATGGTTAATGCAGATATAGAGGGGAACATGAATTACCCCTTATCTTACTGTTGAATGTGATAATGTTGCCCTTACCTCTTGCTTAACTTATTTCAGGACCAGCAGGAATCCAGCAACATATGCTTCCTATAGATGGTAAGCCAAATAAATTTATGTCATTACTGCAGATCAATTTAAAGAAATATCATGTGCCATTTTAGACCTGTTGTGTGTATTGCTGTCATGTCTGTAATAGTGTCAGCCCTATTAGTTGTTTAGCATATATTGCATCATAGTAGTGCAGGTATTAATGTATGCCTGTGTTTCTCCCTTTTTATCACAGGTGATCATGATAGTGGAAGTGTGGGCCCTGTGCCACCTGATGTCAGTGTCTTAGCAGACACTGATGATGATAATGATGGGGGTGAAACTAAGGTACAGCTGGGTGGGGGGTGCAGAGGTTGGATATGACACAGAGGTTGACATCCAGCCACCTTCATTTTCCCTGGACACAGCCAGTAAGCCTACACCTACCCAGTCAACTGAGCCCACAGATATTGAACAGGTGGAGGGTGAAGACATTGATCAGGGAAGTGTGGCTACTAAGCCTTTAGTGCCTGTTGACTCTGGCCATAGCCAAAATGCGGGTGAGGAGCCAGACAGGAGAGTTTATAGGGGTGCTCATAGGGAGCGTGCTGTCCCTCCTCCACCTGGTGCAGCTGACTCTTCTCATGTCACTCAACATATGTTTAGGGGCATCATGGAGGTGCAGGCACATTCAGAAAGGTGCTCCAGACAAATGCACAGGGTTGTAGATGTGGCACAGGCTGACGTGTGACTATCTCAACTGCAATGCCAATTCACTGGATCAGATTAATGACATGTTGGACAAGGAATGTCTGTCATGGAACGAGCAGTGTCTGTGATCGAGCATCTGCTGGGAGGGGAATAGTGTCCTCATGGGAGTCGATCAGCCGCAATATCTGCTGATAGCCAATACAGCCAAGCTTGATCACGCACCCATTGTGGCAGTACTTCCACTGGTCCATCAGTGACTATGCTGTCCACACCTATGCATGGCAAGACATGGAGTCATGGTCCTGGGTGTTCCCGTGAAGGAAGCATGTCCAGCAGACATCAGTCACATTCAGGTAGCAGCACTGCATTTGATCTTGGGCATTGATGTGTCAGTGCAACTCTTGGCAGAGCCAGTAATTATGGTCAGGGGTGACAATGATAAACTGCCAACTCTACCAGGTACATCTCACACCTGTCCAACATACCAAGATGCAGAGCTAACACCAAGCTTGGTTGTGTTCATGTGGACTCTCACACACCACTTTCACATGGAGGACCCCTTCAAGCACACACACAACAGTTACATGGTTCAGCCTGCCTGCTTCCCTTTCTTACACACACACACACACACACACACACACACACACACACACACACACACACACACACACTCACTGCCCTTTTGTGTCAGCCTAGGCCTCCTGCCCCCCCCCCCCACACACACACACACACACACACACAACACCCTTTGCAGGTGATGATAAGTGTGTCATATCTCTGTTTTCTCTCTTCTGGATTCAGGGAAACAAAAGCTTTGTGTCTGATGCACAGGGTGCATAGCTACATTAGTGCTTAGTATATCTGCATTTGTGTTGTTGAACTGATAAGTGTGCCTCTCACTTATATTTGTCTTTTCAAGTTATACAGTGGATAGCATCATTATGTCAGTACTTTCTAGTGTATTCTCTTGTAAGGGTTATGAAGTCAGTAACTGTAATGTGCCTCATTACTTTCTAACTTTTCTCTTTAATGATTTTCCAATACAGATGTATGGTGCACATCATAAGTCATGCCATCACATCCAGATCACAGGATTGTATGACAGCACTGTACTCAAATCTCATCAAAACAGTAAGACAGTATAATGCTTTCTTTTGCATGAAACTCACCAGATACATATGGCAGCTCAACAGACCACAGGGCTTTCTCATCTAAATAACACATGGCCTACTAACCATGCCATGATGTATGTGGATATATTAAAAGACATGTCACTGTAATCTGTCTGGTATCAGATGAGGTGATGTCTGCCTGGGGTCCAGGCCAGTGTCTGATCATGCCCTGGTGGGATGACTGTATCTGCTATAATCTGATATAGCCAATGACATCAGCATTGTCTGCTGAGTATATGGTAATAACAGTGTCCCACATGCTCATGTAAAATGCTCTTTGTAATATCAAGTAACAGCTCTCACACACACACACACACACACACACACACACACACACACACACACACACACACACACACACACACACAGTTGACTGCCGTGAGAATAGAACCCCTACCTCTTTAAGTACACAGACTACAAAACACAGTACTTTACACAAGCACCATAGCACAAGTCTGATTTTTAAAACAGGGCATCTTATAGCGGATGACATTAGTAAGCCATGTGGGAGACAAGAGGTTGTAAGGGCTGCAAGAAATGGATGTGTGTGTAGGCTTGTGCAGGTATAAAAACACTGGTAAGCCATGTCATCTGATAAGTGAATGTAGAATAGCATGTCTACTCTGCTGAGTAGAGATACACACACACACACAGACACACACACACACACACACACACACACACACACACACACACACACACACACACACACACACAAGTTGACTGCAGTGAGAACAGAACCCCTACTTGTCTAAGTAAACAGATTACAGAGCAAGTACTTTACAGAAGTTCCATGAAACAAGTCTGATGTTTACATGGCTGCAGGTCAACTTACAGTGGATGGCATCAGCAGGCCATGTGGGAGACTAAAGGTTGTGAGGACTGCATGAAATGGATGTATAGGCTTGTGCAAGTATCAAAGTACTGGCAATCCATGCCATTGGAGAAGTAACTGTAGGATAGGACATCTAGTCTGCTGAGTAAACATACACACACACAGCCAGTTGACTGCAGTGAGAACAGAACCCGTACCTAAGTACACAGACTACAGAACACAGTACTTTACACAAGCACCATGGCACAAGTCTGACTTTTACATGACTGCAGGCCAACTTATAGTGGATGACATCAGCAGTGGATGTTGGAGAGAAGATGGGAGACCTGCCTGAAATGGATTTGTAGACAGGTGGAAGTATCAAAATATTGTCAGTTTATGGTTTACAGGATTGGGGTGGTAACTGCAGGATACACACTGGAACTTCTGCTAGACACAGACACACACACACACACACACACACACACACACACACACACACACACACACACACACACACACACACACACACACACACACACACAAATGCACACACGCAGAGTTGACTGCAGTGAGAAGAGAGCCCCTACCCTAAGTACACAGACCACAGAACTCAGTACTTTACTCAAGCTCCACGGGACGAGTCTGACTTTTACATGGCTGCAGGTGAACATATAGTAGATGACATCAGCAGGCCATGTGGGGATCAACAGGTTGGGAGGCATGCATATGCACATAGATTCATAGGTTGATATGATACCAGTAGCCTAACAGCATTCGCATGTGTAGAAGCCTAGCTGTGTAAAACACAAGTACCCTTATTGAGCATAGTTGGATGTTTGACTTTAGCAGAGCATGTTGTCAGCACCACCAACTGACCCTCTTCATGAAGGAGCACACAATATTTTGTATTACACTTTGTAGTGTGGTTGATAAATGTGTGTAAAAAATACTGAGACCCCAGGGTTGTACTACTTGGTTGGGGGGTCAACATATGTATGTATTGTGAATATATGATGTATATAGAATGTGTCCTCAGTTTGCAGTGTTTCACATGTACTTTTATGTCATACAGAGGAAATGGACAATAATCACTAATTAAAAAGCATCCCATATATAGTTCCATAGCGCATTGGGCAGTGGATTTGCATGATGGTTAACAAAGTCTACATACATGATAGTTACACCTCTTTATGCGTAGGTAAACAGTGCACACATGCGAACTGCATTGCTAACATCTGACAAGCAGAATTTGACAGTGGCAAGCAATTTCATGCATAGGCAGTTGTGTGTGTGTTTTTTGCAAAAGTTAAAGCCATGCCGGTTGAGATAGCATGAATACATTTACAGGACTATAGTACACTGTATACCCACAGTTATACATTGGATAATAAAAGTGATAACGCATAGATTACTCCATCAGTAAAGTAATAGTGCATGGCATATGCTATATTCGAACACAGGATCATGTGTATGGCATTCCTGCACTTACACCTGTTGTCACAAGAATGTTGAGGAAACAGTTGTCTATGTTGCACTTCATTATTGTAAACAGCAATGTCACAGCAGTAATACAAAGATTGCATACTCTGTACTACAGCCAGTACCATCTGTACTCCAGGACAGTTTTCACAATGGCCAAGGGCATTCATTGAATGCATCTGGTTTCTATTTTGGGCTGTCTGCTTCCTAGGTGGTCTGCTGCACTTTGCACAAATCAAACAAACACAGCTAAACTCAAAATGTATTTATTCCCCACTTCTACTGTTTGTGCTATGTGGTGTATCATGCAAAAAGTGCAATTAAACATGGGAAGAATAAGGTATAAAAAACTTAGTAATGGACACATATAAGTAAAATAAGTGTCTGCTGTCACATGTTAAGGTACTTTCTGTACAACTCTACCATTATTTACTTGATTCCTGCACTAAGTTAAAAAATATAAGGATATGGCATAATATTATTAAAGAATACATTCTAGATTCAGGTCTTACCTTGTAAGTGCAGCAGTTGACAGAATTTTATTTCAGGTTAAAATTTCCTTGTTTTTGCTTCCATGGTATTGAAGTATTCAGGAAAAACAGAATGGAGGCTACATGGATGCTTTATAGCTTGATGAATAGCTCCACTGTACTGAAAATCACCTGCTTATGCTGTAATTAGCACCTATGAAAAACATCTGCTGCTTTACTAAATATATCAACTCCATTGGTGATCATTAGTGGATGATGCACACTTACGCACCTCTGCTTGCAGCGACACTTAAATAAGGTAGAAGTAATCTTGCTATTTCTTTTTTCTGTTCCTGTGATATCGCGCAAACATGCAGCTGAAAAAGTGAAGGAAATGTTGCAGACCCTGTACTAGAACCCAAGACCTTCTATACACTAGCCCTAGACATACATGTGCTGCCACAGGAAGAGTTATGTGACAAGCACTGAGAAACCTGTCATTCTTTCTTCCTTTTGCCGTAGTTGCACTAAGAGCTGCATTGTGCAAACAATGACAAAAATTAAAAAAGAAGTCTTACCTTTAAGCGGACAGAGATGATACATTTTAACAAACAATAAAGAGGATGAAACAGAACTTGTGAATTGTGCACTGCTTACATGCACTTTTACACTTCACAGACCAACATGTACACCTCTCTAAGTGTAAGCTGACACACCCCTGATGTCATCATTCACTGTTGCCATCCATTGAACACGAACACGTGGAATTGCCTACATGAAGTGAACATCCCTACATGGTTACAAGTTTTTGTGCTTCAGCAATTCTAATGAGTTTGACCTCATTTGCCTCTTCACCATGCTGACAGCCCTGAATCTACATTTTCGGAAACCATGTAGACAGAGAAACTGAAGGGGAGCCCAATGTTGTACACTGAAGGGAGGGTATTACTTCACTACATATCTGCACAGAGGAATGCAGGTTTAGATACAATTTGACTGTATTCCATCAAATACATGCTGCATATGCTTACATGACAGTACAAATAGTATGTTTCATGGCACTTTTAGCTGTCTACATTGGTTACGAGTACATTCTTCATTTGGGGTTGGGGGAGCAAAGCTGCATTTATGTCATAGCACTTAAAAAAGGAATTGTTGCTATTGTTAATCTAATTTTCTATCAACCACCATATCTAATAATGAATAATGTGTGGAGTTACATGTTATGGTCAGTTATGTGCAAATCTACAGACTTTTACTTGGTCTTCTTTACGTGTAGACTCCTTTCCATGACTGTATTCAGAAAACTTTCAAATACATGGGCAAAACGAGCACAGAGTCTACAAGGTTGCTTTACAGATTATTGAATCATTCCACCATGTTGGTTTGCTTCATTAGCATAGAATTCAGCTACTTATGCTGTAATTTGCATGCCACAGAAATTGTCATGTTTGCATGTGAGTGCACACTGCTATGCAGAGTTTACTGTCTTTCAAAGTATTCATGGCCATGTATGCATCACACGGCAACATGCACATGGTAAAAAAATGACCATGTAGGCTTTACTGAATCCCCGCACTATTTGTTTTCAAAGTGCAAAGAGAAAATGATATCACTAGATGTTATTAATCTGTGGCATTCAAATGTCAAATTAGAAGTAATCATGCTAAGAAGACTGGCAATCTTTAAATGTGGAGAGAAAGTGTAACAGGGGAGCATGACGATTCATCTCAGAATGAAGAAGTGGCACGCAGTTACACAGGTCTCTTAATTTGTTATGCCACATAAATTCAACACTTGAAAAGCTGCATCCCCATAAACAAAGCATAACCTTCCCTAAGGAGTTATAGCCACAGAGAAGGTTGTCTATAGCCTGTGGGATGGGATTTGAGAATGTAAACAGCACAAATACATGAAGAAGCCCCCAGGAACATTAAAGCGGAACAGGTACTGAGTCATTATCAAATATTTTTGTATCAGTTAAACCATAATGTTTGAGACTGCTAACAATGAACGAATAAATAGTTTATTGTGTATTAAGGGAGCTCCTGAAATTATCAGTAATAAAATGATCCAAAAAGACAGCATTCTGAAAGCTATGCAAGAAGCAAGGTGTCTGCTTATCACTCTCCTCAAACAGTAACTAAGATAAATAATCAGACCAGTGGTTTTGCCAAAAGGACTACCCATTCTGAAGATCTTCAACAAAATGCCTCCAAATGGCATCACTAACACTAGTGGCCTGCTTCTCAAATTCTTTTGGTTAGAGACAGAAGCATTGCTTACACCACTCATCTTCAGTGCCAGTAATAAATGAGCAGCTTTCCTCAATGAAGGAAAGTAGTCAGTATAATACCTGCCTTCATATATGGAGCCTTGCGCTACTAAGCCTTGCAAACCCACCTCTTCATTATCTAGGCTTTCCAAAGTAAGTTAATGGGTAGCTTGTAAATAGCTATCACAGCAAATTGAATATTATGGACCCATGACACAGGCAGAATATGGGTTCTTCTGAGCAGACTATCATACTTGCGATTATCTGTCTCTCCCCTTGCCTCTACTTCATAAATATAAATAATGAGTCTACACAGCTTTTTTTATAAACCTTTTTGACCCTGATCTGTCCATCTCCCTCCAGCCCCTATCTCGTTTTGGCCCATTATTACTCCTTATCAATGGAATAATAGGACATCAGGAGAGGGAAGTAAGAACAGGGTATCATGGTGGTAATCCAATTATAATTTTGTTTTGAATACTCCAAACATCCACTCCCCAGCTGGAAAGTGTAGAACAGCACTCACTACAGTGGACTCAGTGTGAGAGAGAGAGAGAGTAAAACCTTCTGCACACTTATATTCATTCATGTATTTATTTATTTATGTGTTTATATTTGTTGACTGGAATTATTTGACTTAGTCATACAAGACCACTTTTTCAGCTGAGGGTCAGTAGTTTTATAAATCAGTATCTTAATATTAATAAACAGACATAGATAACAGTATAATATACATTTTTACTGCATACAAGGGAAGGCAGGATGTCATATATTATTAGATATGCAGGTACAATTTTCAAACATACATTATGAGATATGCAAATAAGTAGTTAACATTTTTACTGATTCACATATGCAAGTATAGTTTGCACAAGCACACTGTGGGGCAAGCAGGTAGAAATGTTTATGGTTATGTACAAATTCATAAATTGGAAGCCATATGGCAGAGTGTAAGAGTCATGTGGTGGGGGACACTTACATAGTCTATCACAGATGTAGTAAGGGGAGGGCCTTGAGGAAGTCTGTTTTGGATTCAATTATTCTGACTTCTTGTAGGTAAGCTTCTCCATATTAGTGATACTGCATGAGGATATACAGGCTTGCCTAGTGAGTTTTGCATTTTAAATGACAGAGGCCAACACTTTTCAATGTGATTGCAAGTGTCTGTGGAGTTTGTACTGTTGCATTAAGTTAGAAATGGATGGACATTTATTGTATTGTTATGGTAGGGAGTGAGCTACTTTCAGTTGTGTGCATTTGATGAGATTGAAGACATTGGGAAGTTCTAAACACTGCAGCTTATATAAGGCTGCACTGTGGTGGGTTCATGAGAGTAGAGCAGTGGCAAATCTGGCTATTTTGTTATGTCTTTGTATAAGCTTATTTAGCTGAAGAGTTTGGAGATTAATAAATATGGAGAGGCATAGCTGAAGTGTTTGGAGATTAATAAATACAGGGAGGCATAGCTGAAGTGTTTGGGCATTAATAAATACAGGGAGGTATATCTGAAGTGTTTGGAGATTAATAAATGCTGGGAGGCATAGATGAAGTGTTTGGAAAGTAATAAATGCAGGGAGGCATAGCTGAAGTGTTTGGAGATTAATAAATAAAGGAAGGCATAGCTGAAGTGTTTGGAGATTAATAAATATGGGAGTTATAGCTGAAGGGTTTGGAGGTTAATAAATACAAGGAGGCATAGCTGAAGTGTTTGGGCATTAATAAATACAGGGAGACATAGCTGAAGTGTTTGGAGATTAATAAATACAAGGAGGCATATGTTAGAATAGTAGGAGATAGGAAGTGGCAGTGACTTTATGGCTAGAGTTTGTTAGAAAATTTTTGACCTTTTTAATTTCTGCAAGTCTTTTGGGTTTCTAATACCCTGATGGGAATTGACCCCATTCCTAAGTCAAAGTATGATTAAAGTTCAGGAAATTAGTATTGCTTCAATATTTGATGTTAGTCAGAAGTGCTCTTTGCAGCACCCACAATGTGCCCAGTAATGACTCCTTCTGCAATTCATATAGGGTTACATGTATCAGTAACATATTTAAGTATTTTTGCAAATTCTTTTTATAGGACCCCCACTGCTCCTAATACTATAGGAACTGTCTGGGTATCCTTCTACAGTGCCCTCATTTCTGCCTGCAAATCCTGATATTTTATGATTGTGTGTGTCTGTCTGTACGTAACATGCTGTAGTCACTGGGTGTAGCAATTTCAATGATCATTGCTATGTTTGTCTTCTTTTCATGTACTACTATACCTGATTTTCTCGTATCTGTTTTTTGAACTGTTGGTAATGGTGATCCCATGTGATATAAACTTCATAATTTTCTATAATGCTTTGTGGCCACTGTTTCAAGTGTTTTTCAGCTACTTCAATATTATAATGTTTGCACAATTCCCAGTGCAACAGTTTTGCCACATTATTATGCCTTTCACTATACAGTCTTTCTGACATTAGTATATCACAACTAGCAACAAGATGTGTGACTTGTTTCCAATTCTGTTTTTCAAAACTTACATTTGTCTATTTCTCCTACATGATCAATGGACTTTGTAAACCAAAGTGTACATAGTCCACTATCTTGGGACACCAATATTAACCTTTCGTCTTTTGGTTTAAATTCACCTTTCCCTAACAATTCCTGCATTTTATCCTGATCAACATTAGGTTGTTCCAATAGGTTTCTGTACTTACAACTATATTTATGCATTTTCCACATTTCTTGCCTTCTCATCTGTTCCTTCACCTTATATTCTTTCATTTTTTGGCACATTCAGTTGCTGCCTGAGTGTTATTTACGTCTGGTTTGATTTCCATTCCCACTTGACACCAATATGCTTCTGCTAAGCTAAGCAGGGAAGTCATCTTAGACTTACTGTTTCATGTTTCAAAACTTTCATTACATTTGGGTCTTATGAGGTCAGCAGATATGTATGCAGTCCTACAACTGCAGATCTATACATATAATCAGTTTTGAGGAGACCCATGCCTCCTTCAGAAGAGGAGTATATAATCTTGGCATACACTGATTTTTATAAATCATTTGATAAGCATGAAGCATCCTTCTTGTTTTCCTATCCAACCAATCCAACACCTTTAGGGACATGTCAGTCACTCCAAAACTGTAAGTTAGGACAGGGACAGCAAATTGATTTATAGCTTGGACTATGTTCCTAGATGTCAACATTGTTTTCAGTATTAATTTTAGTCTTCTAAAATTTTTTTTTTTTAATTTTATTTTATATTTGTTTACCGGGAAATTTTGATTGGAACAAGGTCCATTTACAGCAGAGGCCCGGGGAGAAAAGCTCCATAACATAACAGTACAAATACAACAAATGACAAAAACAATTTCTGTACAGAAGCATATATACAATCAGAGCTCCATGTCTTTATATGACAACACATAATCCACGAATGACAGAAAATTTCTATACAGTGGCACATATACAATCAAGGAGATTTTTCGTAAATTAGTTTGATTTGAGCAAGCTTTGTATATAGATAGCAAAACGTGGCAAAAAATATTCCTTAATAAGTTTTATTTGCATCTCATGTTTTACTGTTGATTCTTCATCAGTTCCCAAATATCTATACACTCCCTCTTGCTCAAGTTTTTTTTATATCAGATTGCTGTCCCAAACTAATGTTTTCTTGGTGCTGTAGCTTTCCTGCTTTAAAGGTTGCATTTGCACATTTATCAAGACCAAATGACATTCTTATATCATCTGAAAAAGTTTTGACAATTTGCACTTGTGCTTTCAGTTCCTCATCTGATGAACTATACAATTGTAAATTATCCACAAAAGAAGATGAAAAGTTTTTATACTTTGTTGCTTTCTGGGAGTCAAATTGTGCCCATGACATAATCTGTTGAGTAGATAGCTTAATGGGTTAAGGGCAAGACAAAAGAGTAGCAATGAAAAAGAGTTATCCTGGAATATCCTCCTTTGAATTTTTATCCCTGGAATAATAATTTGTCCTTTATCATGGCTTAACTGCAAAGTGGTTTGCCACTTTTGTATGGTCGCTGTAATGAAATTAATCAGTGTAGGGTGTATCTTATACATTTTTAAGCACTCTTTTATCCATGAATGTGGGATACTGTCAAATGTTTTTTTGTAGTCTATCCATGCCATACTTAGATTCTTCCCCTTTTTACAGTTCTGCATTATAACTTTAACAGCAAATGGTCCTTCATTCCACATGACTTTTTTTGTTAACCTTTTGTTCTATTGTCATGATTTAGTTTTCTTTTAAATGACTATAAACTCTGTCAGCATCAGTACCAGTGTGTAGTTTATACTTTGCCAGAAGGCAAGTTATCGGTGTATAGTTTTTAGGATAGCTTTAGGATAGCTTGCATGTTCGCTCTTAAGTTAAAACATTGTTTTTTCTGCTGTTAACTAGGTTAGTGTATGTTCGGGGTATGCATACAAATAGTTCTTGCTCATGGTTAAATCTTCATGTAAGGATGTTACTACTTTTAGCCAGAAGGGCCTGGGGTTTTCCAGTTAGGAGCTTTTCTAACTTTGTTTCAATCTCTCTGGCCATTACTTCATCCCATTTCATATCATGTACATTTCAGTTTCTTATTTTTTTTTTTACTTCTTCCATTTATCATCTTTGCAGTGTTCCACAGGATCTTCATAGATATTTCTCCAAAATATATCTATTTCTTCTTTTTTGGTGATGTTTCATTTCCTTTTGCCTTGTTTCCCAATTCTCTATAAAACTTGTTTTGGGTCATCAATAAATTGCTTATTTTATACTTTTCCTTTATATTTATCTGCATATCTTCTAAGTTTTTTTACCTGTGCTGATATTTTTAGTTTATTATTTACAATAGTGCATGATATATTCTGATCTGTTCTAATACTGTGCATTGTTTTTATCACATACATCTTTCTGAGTTGATCTGTTCCCTCTTCTATATATCTCTTGCCTTAATTGCTTTATAGTTTTCTCTATTCGATACTTCCATGAGGGTATTTGATTTCTTCCCTTCCTTTCCCTTACTGCCCTGTGCTTTTGTGGTAAAGACATTATCTGTTATTAATTTAGTTGCACAGTAATACATCCTATTTACTTCTATTATATCACATGAATTTCTATGAACAGTCCTAATTACTGCATTCATTTCTTTTATCAAACTTCTGACTTTTTAGGTTTTATTGACTTTCTGTAGTCAATGTCTTTCGTCAATCTTAATATGTCTGTCCATCTCTATTAAATCAAACAACTCTTCTCTTAGATCATTTTCTTCTAAACTGAAGGCACATTCTTTGTTTTCCATTGTGGGCATTCTATAGAAAGTTCCAGAGCATCTTCCTGTGCCGCATTCTCTTCAGTTTCTTCCTGTGTCATCCATTGCTCTTTCTTATAACATCGGCGAAACTCATGTTTCATGACCAGCAACCAAACCTTCCAGGCTGGTGACCAGGTTGCATTCACAAGCAAAACATGGTATTCCATTTTAGCCTGTTTTTAGGCCAATACTTTAATGATATCATAACGTCATTAAGTCATTCTTCAAGCTTCATGATTTGAAACACACATTCCACTTTCAGAAAGTTTTAATTCAGTAAATAACAGCATTACATGCAGAGCAATAAGTGCCTTTGTGCCATGCATACTCTAGAGCTAGCAATGGTCATGACAAGATGCCAAAAAATCTTTTCCATATGACCCCCCTGCTTCTGTTTTTGCCCTGGGAAACACCATTACAAATATTTTCAGTTTCAGTTTTATTTGATACCTTACATAAAAATAACAAGTTAATATATCTTTTCATGTGTTCACATGCTGAGCTATGACAGAGAATGGTTGATCTTAAACTTGTCCTTTTACCCAATTAGCAAGCAAGCAAACAAGCAGATAAAGTTATAAAAACAATGTACTAGTTAATACTATACAGCAAGTAAATTCTGATGAAAACAAGTACTAGTTAACACTATTCTGTTAAACAATCTACTTAAAACAGTTTCTCTACAGAATAATGTCAAAGACAGGTAAATTCAGTTTACTATCAACATTTTGAAGTGGAGTTTGTCGAATGATCGTATCATCAACCCACATCTGATAAACATCACAATGCCGAATGCAAACATTGTCGAATTATATGCCAAATTTAACCTCAGAACAAGCATTAACATGGGTCGAGATAGAGGCGAGTTTTGTACTTCGACAATGTCAGAGTTCAACATTGTCACTGTTCGACCTCTGGACTTCGTCAAAGTGGATTCGACTGAATCCACTTCAACATTTTGATAGTAAACTTAAATTTTCGACTTTGTTCCTGACAGTCTGGATCTGATTAGTGTGCCCAGGTGCTGGATAAATAAGTCTAACTGGAATGAGTGGCTAATGTCCATGTGCCCTTCGTGCTAAAGAAGTAGTGTATTGTCCACTACATCTGCTCCATGTGTTACTGTTTGCTAGTGTCAAGCTTCAGCAGGAAATGGGAGTAAGGCTTTGCCTGGAAGTACACTGCACTCTAGCTGGAGATGTGGATGGTCAGGAACAATCACCCAGACTCATCCAGGCTCTGCAAAAAGGGTTGTGTCTGCCAGCTATTGTTAGAAAGAGACTGCTAAAGATAAGATCTCCAATGAATATCAAAAATTGCACTATGTAAGTGATGCTCTCAACTGTCCTTTTTTTTTCAGAATGAAATCTCAACCCTTCAGCTGTTTCCCATTCACTAGTTGCCCTAGTTTAATGGTAACACAGACTTGTAGGTTGATAAGGTGGGATGACCATTAGATGACTTTTGATAGCTACAGCACAACTTGGAGGAGACAGATATGATGACGAGATATTAGTTGGGGATAACTATGAAAATCCCAGAAAAGATAAAAAGTATATTTAACTTTAGGCAAATTACTTTTTATGTAACTGTTCTAAAAACAGTTGAAGAGAAAAACAAGCTATCTGCATAAACAAATTGCAAATTGGAATTTGAATTGTATATATGTACGTTTCATTGCAAGATATGTTATAAAACATCACAATTCAAGGAACCTAGTTAATCAGATTAAAGCTTCAAGCAATGAAGATGAGCAATATAATAACTATATTATCTGTAATAATGGGCAAGAGTTTATTTTTCTGACTGAAAATGATAAAGACCAAATTTCATGCAAAAAATCTTTCTTTTAAATATGGGTGATTAGCATTTTCATATGACAAATAATGAGGTGTATTCTTTTCACAGCCAGAAATTAAAAAAAAGCACGATATTAAGAATCCTTTAAGTATAAAACAGAAATATTTGTAAAAAGAAACACAACACAGAGAGTGTCTTCCAAGGAAACTACTTATAACCAAAACAAAGCAAAAAGACACAATGGACAATTACTACAGCAAAACCCTCCCCAATGTATGAGCCAAACTGAGTAAAAACTCTGCGGAGCTTAAAAAAAACTTTATTAAATAACCAGTACACTTTGGGACTTCTTCAGAACTCTGAAGAAGTCCCAAGTGTATTTGGGATGAAAGCCCTTGACTGGTTATTTAATCAAAGTTTTTTTAAGCTCCGCAGAGTTTTTACTCAGTTCAGCTCACACATCTAGAAGGGTTTTGCTGCTGTAATTGTCCAGTGTGTCTTTTTGCTTTGTTTTGGTTAAAACAGAAATATTAGAATGAATTCAATAAAGCCTACATGGAGTAATTTTCCATGTAGGCATAGTGGCATGGAGCTTACATGGAAGTAAATAGCCATGAGATCCAGTAAACAGAGGTGCGTACACGAGCGTGCAAACACGGAAGTGTCTGTGGCATGCAAATCACCTCATAAGCAAGTGAACTGCATGCAAATGAGGGTGCTGGAGTGATCCAACAAGCAGATCGGCAGTTCTTCAGACCCCGTGCTGGTGTCCAAAGTGTGCATGAAAAATTTCAGTGTACAAGAAATTAAAAAGTGAACAGGGTCTGTAAAAGCTCAGTTAGAAGGTCCGAAATAGCATAGCAGGCACAGATATGTGAAAATCTATGCCCTGTGTGTCCAAAAAGTAATGCAAAATTATTTAATATAAATATTTTCTTAATACCCATATTACGTTTACACAGCATGCAGCAGTGCACAAACATGCCATTATGCAAAAAAAAATATTGAAAAGTGTAAAAACGGAAAATAATAAATAGGTGACAATAACGCATTATAGGAACTTGCATGGAGTATGAACAATGGTAGATTTCTGTGACGGCTAATGAGGCAGGCCCTGGAACAGTGTAGTATCCAGGTTGTGTGCACAGATCTGTATGCAAATGAGATGGGTTACTGAATAGCAAAAATGGGTTACTGTGTCTGCAGATAAAATCCGTGTAGCCCCAGAATTGTGTTGGTGTCCACAGGAGAGCTAGCTGACATCAAAAGGGGGTGCATCACTATCTGTTTAAGCACATTGAAGCTCAGAGGTGCCTGCTTGCGCAGCATGCCTCTCAGCTAAGCAAGGGGGTGTCCAGTGCTGCTAAGCTTTGTTTAGCTTTGAGGCACATGTTTTAGCTGGTTTGAGCATGTGTGAGGATTTTTACACAGTGCGCCATTGGGCTGAGTGTTCCTGTTGAGGGGGGTGTGTCCAGAATGCTGAGCATTGTTTATACCTGTGGCGTGGGTTTGTGCACCACACCACAGTACTTAGCAGGGAAGGCAGTTAAAAAAAAAAGAAAAGAAAACTGCCTGGGAAAGCCAAACATATATAAATTACTGATGACCCTTATTCCACTTAAACTGGGCCATTAACACCCCTCAGTGATGTACTTTGCAGGTGGAATGCATCATAGCCAATCATTCAGGCTGCATCTGCAGCAGAACACTATAAAGTATGAATACATCCTACAATCCGATCCCCCCCACCATACTCTGCACTATTGGAGTACAGACTTGGGAATATTAACTGAGAGAATGCTAGGGGCTGCTGCAGTTCTGCTACATCTGTATGTGCTAGATGCTGAAGTCAGTGCTGATGCTGCTGCTGACAATAGTTCTAGACAGAGAAGGAGAAGAGTGTTCAGGCCCAGGGTAACCTTCCAGGAGGTACATGAGCTGAAGATTGTACAGCACTATAGGGTGGACAGGGACATACTACAAGAACTCACTGAGCTATGTCACCCTCAAATCAGACCCAGAGCCAACAGAGGGGAACCCACCCCAGTCAAAACAAAGGTATGTGTAACCCTTAGGGTACAAGCTACAGGTGCTTTCCAAAGACCAACTGGGGACATGATGGGAGGGTCTCACAGGCATCAGCATCCAGGATACTCTATCAGTTAAAGGATGCCATGCTACCACATGCCAGTGAGCACATTTATTTACCCCCGCACCCCTGAGGAGAGGGCCCACAGTATGCATCTCTTCTACCATGTAGCATACTACCCTGAGGTACTGGATGCCATAGACTGCACTCATGTACACATCAAAGCACCACCCAGTGAGGAGGGTAGAGTATATGTCAACCACAAGGGGATATCACTCCATCAACTGCCAGGTCATGTATAATTCCCAGGGCATTATCACAAATGTGTGAGCTGGCAGCCTTGGTTGTTATCACGACTCCCATATCTGGCATGCATTACAGCTGTACCAGATGTTTGTTAGAGGCGATATTCCATATGGCCATCTACTGGGAGATGCTGGCTATGCACTGGAACCATGGATGATAGCACCCATCAGAAATGCACACACACCCATAGAAGAATGCGATAATGAGGCACACGTATAAACTAGGAATGTCATAGAGTGTGTGTTTGGGCTGCTGAAGTCATGGTTCCGGTGCCTCCATATATCTGATGGAGCCCTGCAGTACTCTCCAGCCACATGTGCACAGATGTTCGCAGTATGTGCCATGCAACACAATATGATCCTGCAGAAACAGCTGCAGCAGGATCATCACAGGGAAGGGACACACAGCCCCACCACCAGTGCCTAGGTCCTCACAGCCGCATCCACAGGGTGACTCCCTGAAGCTGTCCCTGTAGGCAGATGTAGGCATACACAGTATGCTCTGGCCTTGGCAAAGAGGCAACGCATAGGACATGCACTAACAACCTAGGGTCCTAGGGACTGACACCTTACTCTGACTTGCATACATAGTAAATGGTTGCCAGCCACACCACACAACCTGCACCTTACCATGTATTGGCTGTGTACTGCGTGCATCAGACAGAGTCAGCCCTGAAATGCAGGTCTCTCAACCACTATGTTCACAAGGTAAGTCACTCTCCTTTACAGAAAATGTACTAGACAATGGTAGCATATGTATGGACCTGCTGCATGTATGCAAGGGAATAGAGTGGGCTGCTGGGCTACTTGTAGAGAAGTAACAGCTACTTGGGACAACAGGTACTCTGTCTAATACTGAGTGCACCATAATCTGCATTAGGCTATATGGCAGAAAAATCCACTGCAGTATGCAAGGGAAATCCCAAAGAGTGGGGTCATAGGACAGACGCACGACTGTTGATACCAGAGTCCCCTAACCCCAACACATCAGTGTTCCCATACAAATGAAGTAACAGTATGTTTGCAAGGATACATCAGCAGACCACACAATCCCAGGGCTGTCACAAAGAACCAGGCCACATGTACTATTTTTCACAAAATGCAGGGGTCACAGTGTATATCTGTTTGCTGTTGATAGTGTGAGGAATTAAACCTCACTTTCCAGTGGCTAGTGTGGCTGACTGGGCTGAGTACATTAGCATGGTTGATGGTGTTGATGGTTCGAAGCTGACTGCACCTACAACTTTTGCATGGGAGGTACTCGTACGGTAGTAGTCCAACAGACTTTCAATATGCCACAATCTGTTACTGCAAGTGAGCTGGACAAAGCCAGAGACAATGGGAACAGAGGGACAAACCTACAGACATTATACATGCTCTGGGTCACCTAGTAGGTGGCTGGTATAACAGCAGGTTGCAACAGGTCAGATTAGCAGCAGGATGTAAAGGCCATCACTTAACTGTGAAACTACTTACAACAATTCAGTATTCAGTGGACTCCATTTAGTAGTATATTAATGGAAAAACACAACTGTATGAGGAGCAGAGCAGACATATGTGACAGAATGCTGAACATCCTGCAAAAACATGTACAGTGAGCGGTATGTAGATTTTCACCCTGTGTGTGGTGTTACATCATATACCCCAAGTCACATCATACCTACAACCCCTTAGAGCAGGAAATCTGGACAAAGACATGAGCAGTAGTGGGACAAAGGCCCAAATATAAGAAGAAGTATTAACTGCTGACCAGATAAATGCAGGAAGTTCAGGGAGTAACAGGTTGTGCATTAGCATGGGTTTCCTGATGTGTATGGAGTCAGTAACTCAAATGTCTGTCAGGATTTCCTAACGTCAATCTATAATGATTTGCCAATAACCTACCAGAAAATCACAATGCTATGTACAACATAACATACATATGCTGCAGAACTCTGCACATTCTATTACAATCTGTACAGCTGATAGGTATGAGACATATATTACATTCAGCATATAGCCAGGGAATGTTTTAGACAAAATATCATGGAGGTGCTGGAGTGCTGAAGCAGGTGCAGCAGCCAATTGGCTGCAGCACACAAAATCCCAAACTGGAGTACAGGTAGGTCTGGCCTGGAATCACCTTGCAAGTACTGATAGTCACACTCGGCATGCTTCTACTCTTAGCTAACTTGAGTCCATGTCTCACACCTCATCTGCCTAAGGAATTGATATGTGAAAACATGTCTGTGCCTACAGACAATTATGTATACATATCTGTCTCTCCCTATCCCCCTCACACATGCTTGCCCTATCTATCAGTATGTGGCACACACACACACACACACACACACACACACATATATATATATATATATATATATATATATATATATATATATATATATATATATATATATATATATATATATATATATAACACACACACAGCTACAGTTACATCCCTGATATATATATATATATATATATATATATATATATATATATATATATATATATATATATATATACATATATATATATATATATATATATATATATATATATATATATATATATATATATTTACATGTGTATATGTGTGTGGGGATGTATGAATGTCCACACTCATATGCAGAATGCTGGGGTTGTCTGCATCTCCACACAAAACAGTAGTCTGATGGTAACAGACCAAGGCCGCATAATGACAGAATCTGCCCAACTACAGAACCCTGTGTCTGTTGAATGTCACCCTGTAGACAGACAATGGTGAGCAGGTGATGTAATGTGCAATAGCTTCAATGCAGGACTTGGATAGGTCATATTGTCACCAGCCAATTGTCCACCTAGCAAACTGCAACCAGCCAGACATGGCGAAACTGGTACCTGTACACACAAAGCAGGGGTATTAACAGGTACCCCACTGCTAGGACATTAGATACACTAACAGCACAAAACAGGTTCACTCTGTAGGTCAGACATGCTTTGTAATAAAAGGCCACTTTGCATAGTCCACAAGTACTGTGACTGCAGCTATATGTACAACAGGTTTAACCGGTGGTGCATGCAATAAGTACTGTGGGCTATAGTGTGTAATATTAAGTAGGTAGGGGGTTCTAATTTCACTTCAGCCATTGTGTGTGTGTGTGTGTGTGTGTGTGTGTGTGTGTGTGTATGTGTGCATGTAGATATTTCCCTTACAGGAGTACAGACATGCCTATCTGGCCTATGTTTGTGCAATGGTTAATCATTTTCTGGTCCTGTAACTAGCATCCTCCTGAACATTAGCCTCCCTATCAATATCTGCTGATGTCATCCACCTGAACAGCACTGGCTGACAATCTAACAACAGATAAGCTCCGTGGTGCATGTGATAAGCACATAGTGCTATAGTGTATACAGCCAGATAGGTAGGGGTTGTGTCTCGCAATAGGCAGCTTTGTGTGTATTTATAAATATATCCACTTGCAGCAGTGTACACATTCCTGTATTGCATATCTATGTGCAATGGTTGTCCATTTTAAGGCCCTGTGATTACCTGTCAACCTCCCCATTGGCCTCCTTTACAAGGCCTGTTGATGTCATCCACATTAACAGCCCTGGCTGACACTCTAATAACAGATAAGCTCCGTGGTGTCTGTGGCATGCAGTAAGTACATAGTGCTATAGTGTATACCACTAAATAGTTAGGAGTTCTCATCTCACAATAGGCAACTGTGTGTGTGTGTGTGTGTGTGTGTGTGTGTGTGTGTGTGTGTGTGTGTGTGTGTGTGTGTGTGTGTGTGTGTGTGTGTGTATGTGTGTGTGTAAATATATCCCCTTGCAGCAGTGTACACAGGCCTATATTGCCTATCTCTGTGCACTGGTTATATATTTTAAGGCCCTGTGACTACCTGTCAACCTCCCCATTGTCCTCCTTTACAAGGCCTGCTGATGTCATCCACCTTAACAATCATAGACAATCATAAGGCCTTCTTTAGCTATGTTAGAAACCTGGGAGGAAACTCCCAGATATGCTCAGAACTAGTTCAAAATGATGTGAAGATTACTGATCCTACAGACATTGCCAACATACTGGCTGACAGGTTCAGTGCAAACTTCCCCCAAAAGGAGAGATATCTATACCAAATGATTGCAGCCCCAAACATCTCAACGCCCAAGTGAGAACTGCTCTCTCCAAAGCAAAAACACAGCATCCATGGGACCTGATGAAGTCCCGGCTGTGTGCTCCAAACTCAACGAGGAATTAAACCCACAGCTAGGACAGCTGTTTAATCATAGTCTTACCTCTGGATACGTACCCAGGGGTGGGCGACTGCAACTGTGGTCCCACTTCACAAAGGCGGTGCCTCCACCGACCCTGGAAATTACCGCCCATTAGCTTGACAAGCCTTATCTGCAAAGCCATGGAGAGGATCATAATGGACCTCATAAATAAAGACATAGGAATTTGCAGACTTTGGATCCAACCCAGTTTGGCTTTGTCAAAGGCAGATCATGCCTTTTAAACTCGGTTGACTTTTTGAAACAGTCACCAAAGCCATTGATGAGGAAAGGCAGTCCATACAGCCTACCTCGATCTGGCGAAGGCCTTGATACAATACCCACTCGGGTATCATTGAAAAACTCATCAGCTTAAATGTTAACCCATACATCACAAGATGGGTTGCAAACTGGCTGAGTGACAGAACCCACAGGGTCAGAGTTGCTGGCGCCATGTCAGACTCAAAGCTTGTCACAAGTGGTGTCCCACAGGGCTCAGTCCTGGGCCCACTCTTGTTTGGCATCTACTTTTCCGAAGTACAAGCTAACACAGGTGGGCTATGGCTGACAAAGTTTGCAGATGACTGCAAATTGGGCGCCATAGTAGAAAACACATCTGACACAGATATCCTTCAGAAGGGTCTCACAGAAATGGATAACTGGTGCCAGAGCCATGGCCTAAAGTTAAATGCCAAAAAATGCATAGTCATACCCTTCGGGAAAAACAAGGTTACCGCTAGCTACCAAATAGGTGGCAATCCACTGAGCACAGAAAAAGTTATCAGGGACCTGGGGACCCAGGTTGATAGTAGTCTGTCATTCGACACCCATGTAGCTAAAGTAGTTAGGAAGACCTTCTACATTGCCCACCTTATCATGAAAGGATTCTCATCTAGATCAAGGGAGGTCATAGTCTCCCTATACTCATCACTCATCAGACCAATGATTGAGTACAATGCCCCATTCAGAATGTATCTGACCCGACACTTGCAGCAGCTGGAGAGGCCACAAAAGTTCCTCACCAAAAGGATAAAGGGTCTCAAAATCTGTCCTATGCTGCCCGACTGAAAGAACTCCAGCTCTATTCAGTAAACACCGCTTGCTCAGAGGTGACCTTTGCCTAACATACAAGACCATGTCAAACCCAGATTTGATGAATATGCTTCACCTCAAAAAATCTAGATCCATCAGAGCCACAAGGGCAGGAGACTTAAACCTCGACACGGCTATTAATAGGACGTGCTGGAGGGATAGATTCATCACCCAAAGACTCCCTATGCTGTGGAACAAAATCCCGGTATATGTGAGGCAGAGCACCTCGCTTGCCTTGTTCAAGAGAAATCTTGACCAATGGATGGAAGATCGCAGATATACCCCAGGGATTACCTCAGTGTCACTGCTCGACAGAGGCACAGCAAAATAATGGGTATAGTTCCCCATACTAAAGGGGTGGCGTAAGCCACAAAACGATGGGCTAGGCTTGTAAATGCCCTCGGGCAGATAGCCTAGTATGAACCTATGAACCTATGAACAGCACTGGCTGACAATCTAATAATAGATAAGCTTTGTGGCACATGCGATAAGCACCTAGTACTATAGTGTATATTACTAGATAGGTAGGGGTTCCAATCTCACAGCAGGGAATTATGTGTGTATTAGTGTATCTCCTTGCAGCAGTGTACACATGCCTGTATTGCATATCTCTGTGCAATGGTTGTCCATTTTAAGGCCCTGTGACTGCTTGTCAACCTCCCCATTGGCCTGCTTTACAAGGCCTGCTGATGTCATCCATCTTAACAGCACTAGCTGACAATCTAATAACAGATAAGCTCTGTGGTGCATGCGATAAGTATATAGTGCTGTAGTGTATACTACTAGATAGGTAGGGTTCTAAACTTGCAACAGGCAAGTGTGTGTGTGTGTGTGTGTGTGTGTGTGTGTGTGTGTGTGTGTGTGTGTGTGTGTGTGTGTGTGTATGTTTGTATGCATAATTAAATCCCCTTACAGCAGTACACATACAGCCATATGGGTGTGCAATGATCACACTAGCTGCTGGCCCTAAATAGCCCACATTTACCTAGATATGAACGCTATCTACCACCACCTACATTTGTATGTACAGAACACCCAGGTGACCCACATCAAGGGTAGCAGGCCTTGTCACAGGGTATGCATGCATGATTACCCTGCTTGTCTTCATTGTTCCTGACACACTGTTCTACACATATGCACTCAGATAACCAAGCATATATACAGCCATATTTTGCTGATGTCATATTTCTGCTGTGCTTCCATGCCATCCTGTGCCACTGTATTGCTGCCAAGTCTCCATAGCTCAGCCACTCAGATCCCTGGAATAGAAACATACACAGTTATGTGAGACACCTATCAGTCTGCAACACTACTGGCAGTCTAACATCATGCAACAAAGATACACAAACTTTGATGTATACTCATGACACATGCCAGCATACAGCACCTATCATGCCCACAACAGCTCTCATGGCAAAACACTACTGCACTACTAAACCTACAAGCAAAGTGATATAGTCACCCTTTGCATCAGACACATATTTGCATGTCCCTGCATCGATGGCATGGATGGCAGGGATGTGGCACAGGTATCATCACATGCACTGAGTGTGGTGTGAGGGTGCCAGAGGCCTAAGCTGTGTCAAACAGTTGACAGTATGTGTGAGTCAGGAAGGGGTGCTGGTTAGGTGGACCATGGAGAGGTGCCATGTCTGTCTGTTGGTGACCTGCATGTGACAGTAATGTTTGAGTGTCTGCATGTACACAGTCAAGCCCAGTGCTAGTCCTACACATGTTTGTTGGACAGCTGTGGACTGTACATGGCATAGTGGAGAGTTCACCATCTCTGGCCATGAACATGGGAACTGGCTGTGCTAGGAGTAGCACTGGCACCACCATGCCCAGGGTCAGATGCGGTGCTTGTAGCTGATGATGACTCCTGTCTGCTGGGCCCGTGTCCCCCATGGGACCACCCAAGACCACATGTCCATGGCCTGCCATGTCATGATGTGGACAGCACATGCCTTTCTGTGGTGCTGGAGGTATTGCCACTACAGGAGCGTGAGTGTGCATGGCGACATGGACTCTCAGCAGATGGTGTTGCTGACCTACATCCATGTGTCCCAAACCCTACTCCAACCAGATGTTCCAGCACAGACAATGTGCAGTGAAGCACTGACACTGTCTCAGCCCACCATCTGTCTACTACATCAGTGAAATGATCCATGGCATCACCAATGTGGTGGAGGTGGTCACAGATGTCAGACTGTGCTGCATCCATAGTCCTGAGCATCCATCTAATGTTGTGTTCAGAATGTGCCTGTGCCTCCATGATGGACCAGAACATGCAGCGAGTGGACCGTGATGTGACACCTGTGACAGGTGTTGGATGGGCAGCAATCCTCCACCAAGCACCCCGTCAATCTGCCTGTGTGGGACCTTGCCATCTCTCTGGTTATGGCCAGTGTCTACACTCAGTGATGCCATAGTTGCCACACTGTCCTGTTTGATGTAGCCACACTCTGACTGTCCTATATCTGTGACCTCAGGGGATTGGGTATATGTGGGCATACTGACTGTATGTGAGGACAATGGGGGAGGAAGTGGGATGTCAACCCATGGGATAGATTCAGCTCCACCAAACCTACCTGTGCCTCACTGTGGCCACCATCATCATCAGAGTCCAATGAGATACTGACATCAGATTGTGAGGGGGACAGACTCCAACCCCCCATGTTCACCTGTGAGGAGGAAGACAAGATAAGCACATTACTACTGCACTATTATGTATGGTAATCCACACAGACACATAATGGTGAGGAGCCACAACTGCATTACACATCCTACATCTTATTTCTGATCCCATGCAAAACACACAAACAAGCAAACAACATACACATACAACACAGGCCTTTTATAACATGCACTGCAGCTACATCCGGTTAATGCTGCCAGTATGATAAACCTGTGAGATAAGCAATATGTCAGTGTATATGATAGTCCTACCCCTAAAACACAGTGCACCCTTCATAACCATACTATCCCAGTTATAGTATCTCTGCCTCAGGTATGTACCATCTCCATATTGTGTGTGAACAGGCATCTGTGAGTGATTGCCTCCTGTATAGCAGGATGCATAGACCTTCGCAAAATTACATGGATATGTGTTAATGTTTCTGCAAATACATGACTGTGATTACCCATTTAATGCACTCCAGTTAACTGATCCAAAATTGAACATACAATGTAGGCTACTCTGGCTAAGCATAATAGTTGTGGCTAGGTCAAAATGGCAGCCCTTAACATTCTTAGGGTATATATGATCCACAAAACAACAGTATCACACTTACCAGGTACAGGACCTTGGACTCCAGCCTCACCTGATGGACCTATGGAAATGTGAGGGAGAGGCACTGTCAGCAATACCAAATGTGGCATTGTTACAAGGTACTATGTGCATATGTCCACATGTACAGTAGGTATACTGCCTACATTGCTGACAATCTACTTATGTGTGCACAATTGTGCATTAAAACCAACCCCCACAGCCCCCAATGCAGATAGACCTGACACACATGTACTGGTATGCAGAGGCTGCCACAATGACTAATACAGTATTACAGAGCTATGATTTGATTCAAAGCAAGCACAGTTGAGAGGCATACATGTAGCTGTCGGATAACAGAATATTACCAACATGTCATTCCTATAGATGCAATACAGGCCTGCTGTTGTAATCCCTACTCCCCATATCCTCATCCTTTCATCTGTGACTCATTATATAGGGACATGTATTACATACCTGGTAGAGTGACATAACCCTTTTGTGTGCAAATCTTCAAGAAAAAGCTTGCTAAATCATTCTCTGTCTTGGTAAAGCAATATACAGACCTGCTTCCCATAGGCAGTTGATTGCCTTTTGTAGGTAATGCTCATTAACAGGTAATTGCCTGTGCACCACTCTGTGGCTCAGACTTGCTAATTGTATCCAAAACAACTGGGTTGCACTTTCATTAGCTAATGATATGGCTCCACAGTGAAATAGTTAAGGCTTTCATGTAGCCCTTGGCCCTTTCCTAGTCTTTGAGATGGACATTAGTGAGGTGTGGAGACTACAAAATCACAGAGGGCAGGTACAAATACTGTCCACTGTTGAGATTTATGAGGTATGTCAACAGTTTTGCATGCTATGTTTGGCCATTGTCCCATGACATTGTGATTATCTGGAAGTTCAGTGTTAAACATTGTGGGCTGAGGTCAGTAAGGAGGGAGAGACCTGTGAGTGTCAGACATCATACCCATCAGAATATGCATACTGATATAGTAGCTGCTATTCTATCAGCTCACTATCTTTGTAGGGGCAAACTGTGAAATGTATTCCTGTCACTGGAGCTTTGCCCCTCCTTTATGTATGGTTCTGTCTGGATCCCTTGTTCTGGGGGTGTGAGGTATGGTAGGTCTGTAGCAGGTAGCTTAACATACAGCTACATATGTTGCATAGGACACATAGGGGGGAGTGTGAACACTTTGGAGGACAGCAAGCTGTATGTGTAACAGAGGCAGCAGTGTCAGCTTTGTCATTACAGTAGAGCCAAGGTAAGGGTACCCTTTACAGTCCACTTGAGGGATGTGCTTAAGGTACATCTGTTATATAATAATGCCAATCACAGAGTAGTAGGAGACATTTAGTTAGGCTACATGAATATGTGCCATGTGTCCATACCTACAGTCCTTTGACTTGCAAACATGGGTAGCAGTTAATTCAGTAGCAGCAACCTGTGTGGGTTAAAACTGCATGACTCAGTCATTATGTGCTGTATTCCCAAGACTGTAATTGAAGTGTAACACACTGGATTTGAACCCATGACTGTGGGTGGCAAAATGTACTGCATGCAAGGTATTTAACAGACTGAGCTCCTGAGTTAGTGCTGCAGCAGGTGTATTTGCAAGATATATGTGCATGCATACAGTCTGTGACACATGTCTGCATCCATCATTATGAGCATGGCTTTCAAAAACAGTTGTTGTGCAGCAGGATCTCAGCTGTAGACATTTGTACTTTGCCATTGCTGCCTTAGCAGGTGTGTTTAAAGATGTTGCTGATGAAAGGGGACAGTTACCTGCTATCATACCTGTCAACCTGTTAGAGCAAGAACTCTGGACAAATTCATACATACAAGTGGGACAAAGGCCCAAAACTATGGACAATCTTTGCATATTGCACTTACAAATGTAGAATGTTGACAGACTAACAGGATTTGCATTAGCATGTGTTTTCTGAAGGGTATGAAGTGTGACACTCAAATGTCTGTCATGATTTTCTAACCTCAATCTTTAATGACTTGCCACTACCTTCCCAGAAACATACATTTTTATGAAAACTGGGCCAAACTTAGGGAGCAAAATTGTGGACATTCTGCAAGTCTTTACAATTGACAAGTATACCTGCTATCCCAGGCCTCATGTGCATCCATTATTATTTATTTGACTGTGTACTGGTGTAGTGTTTGCATCACAGTCCCAAGTACACTGGCATTTTCCCATTATATGTTCTTGTAGTCTGTCAATGACAATCAATATATGTTGCTTAGAACACATCTTTTAATTTAGAGCTGAGTGGCCTAGTGGGCTAATGCACTGTGTTATAGTTGACAAGGGCCTGGGTTTAAGATGTGGCAGGGGTGATTATTTTGCAGATGAGCCTAACACTGTGACAAAAACATAAGATCATTAAGGCACTTTTAAGCAGATTTAAGCAGGTTTGTGCAGGTTTGTCCAGTACGCTGCTTAGCTCAAACCCACTCTAAAAAATAAAAAAGAAAAAAAAAGGGGGTGAAAGGAAAGTGGTGAAATGGGGCAAGCAGGGGGAAAAACATATTGAAAGGCAGGTAGGGATGTGCAGGATGTGTGTAGGAAAGGACTATAGCTCTCCATTTCTTGTACAGCAACAGCTGTGCATTTTTACAGATTTTGTACATGAATTTAAACCCTAAAATCCTAGAGAGAGGGATGAGAACAACAGAAATGTGTTGTCAAGGCAATCAGACCTAATCCGTTGTGTCCAGTGGATGCATGTGTGAAATGGAGAGCTATATATGGGGCAATATTTTATGTGGGACAGGTTCCCATTTTTTTTTTTTTTAAGGAGAGTTAAAAAAAAAAGCCTGAGCACTGAATACACAAGATAAAACAGAATCCAGAAGTCAGTTCCAACACAAGGGCCTTTTTAAGGTGAAATTGTAATGTTGGGTAAGGGATGTAGGTACATGTGGGGAGGTATGTTGCGTAGGAGAGGTTGCATTTGCAGACAGGAAAGACAGACAAGAGAGCATAGGCTTGGTGTGAGACACATGAGGGGGGCAAACACCTTGGATGGGGAGGGTGTTGTGGAATCAGAGGTGTATGTGCCTCCTGGCAGAAGCAGCATGACTGAGATCCCCACCCATGGGCAGCTAACGCTACTCCTTCACTGTCCTGAAGGTGGCCGTGCTGGAGGCTGGGCACTGAGGCCCTCAAATCCCACCAGGTTATCCAATTACAGTTATGGCATAAGGCCAACAGAATAGCTAATTCAACAAGATATGTTAATATACAACCATAGTAATATATAACATTAATAAAACACATGCCTAAATAAAGTTTATGGAGCAACATATGTTAATAGTAAACCATAACCAATATAAAGGGGTGGAAAGAGAGAGAAATACAGTCCATTAATATCATCAAGGACTATATAGTTTACAATAGTGTCCTTTCTTTATGTGTAAATGTGCCCTATAGCTTCTGTAGCACATACATACCTCTCAGACTATCTGCATGGGACACTATGGGTCAAGCAGTAACACCTGCAGGTACACAACTATAAAACACACTTGCACATCAAGTGCACCTATATAACTACCAATGAGTACTGTGGGCTAATGTACTGTTAATTTGATATTGGCATATAATCATGTCAATGATGCACCTGTGACAGAGGGATTACACAGCAGTAATTGCATTCCATGACATCATGACATTTGAGACACATGCATGTGTACAGTACAGACAGTACACAACTGTCATGCCTTGCTTGGCAAGCATGGGGATTGTATCTAATAGCAGTGACTGCAGGGGACATGTGCATCACATGTAGTAACTGAGTGCATTAGCCTTTACAAGACACTCCAGGAATACAGTCATACCTTGATTACACATTTTCTTTTATTTCATTATATTTTATTATTGAACCTGTTTCCTTTATTGTTTACATAAATAGCACATTTAGGATAATGCTTTTAACAGTCTGTGACATCTGAACAAACAATTATTTACACATATTATGAGCTATCTCACCCATTTACATGTGCCCTTGTGGAGAGAATGATATCTGTAATTACACATTTTACTTCTATTATTTTATTATATTTTGTTATTATTGAACCTGTTTCCTTTATTTTTTGCATAAATAGCACATTCATGATAATGATTTTAATAGTCTGTGACATCTGAACAAACAATTCTTTAAATATGCTATGAGCTATCTCACCCATTTACCTCTGTCCATGTGGACAAAATATCTGTAATTACACATTTTATTTTTTTATTTTTATCTTTTGCTATTATTGAACCTGTTTCCTTTATTGTATGCATAAATAACACATTTCTGATAATGATTTTAACAGTCTGTGACATCTGAACAAACATTTATTTATAAATAATATGAGCTACCTCACCCATTTACCAGTAGTCCCTGTGGAGAGAATATGTGTCATTGTAACATATCTGATGCAGTAATAGTTATTAGTACATGGAACTGAATACAAACCCTGATCTGTGTGTAGCAAAATGTAACTTGTACACAGCATTTAACAAACTGAGCAACTGAGTCACTGCTGATATATAACTGACTGATTTCTTCCTAGAGCTCACCTGGAAACAAACTATGAGCTGTTATTACTACTACTACTACTACTACTACTACTACTACTACTACTACTACTACTACTACTACAGTGTTATAATACTCTGCAGTGACAGTTGGACACACCTGCATGAAATGCATTCATTGCTGAGATACTAGGTAACTTATATATTACTAAATAAACTGCAGGTGTACACAATATATTGTTACTGGGTTGAAATATCAGCTATCATTCCACAAGCATTGCACAACAGTTTATTACAAATACCTTCATGCATTTACTGGTATAGTTTCAAGTTTTTATTGAACAACAGTTTATGTAATGCAGGTGTTGCACTACAGCTATAATTCCATGGTAATTTTGATAGAAACTTTATTTCATTTACTTTATCAAGCAAAAAGCATTTTAAATATGTACAGGAAGTTCTTTAAATGTATTAAATTCAAACGTATTAAATTTAAAATGTATTAAATTCAATTCTTATTATTAATAATAAGAAAAGAATTGAAAAGAATTGAATTTAATACATTTTAAATGCTTTTCTTGCATATATATTTCTTATTTTATTGCATTTAATGTATAATACTTATTATTTGTCTGTTCCATAATAGGAGCGCCAAGACAGGAAATGATGTCGTTTAAAGAACTTCCTGTACATATTTAAAATACTTTTTGGTACCTTTTAGTGATGTTGTTCTGAGGAAGCTGCTTTTTGTTTGTAGCGGCGAAAACGCATTTTATTTTATTTTAAAATAAATTGGCGTTCAAGATCTTCGGAGTATTTTTGTGGAATCTGTCAGTGTGTCTTGGATTGGTACTCGCACCTCACGTTTTGGATTTACTTTATCAAGGTTAATGCTTTACTCTTTCCTGCTTATTGTAGTACATTTTGCAGTAGTCACTTATTGCAGTCCAGGTCTATGACCACATTCATTGCAATAGAATCAAAACTGTATATACCTAATGACAGTTAATGCTTTACTCTTTCTTGCTTATATGACTATAGATTGGAAGATTCATCTGTACTCACCACACTCATGGTGCAACCTGGCCAGGCTCCCTGCATGTGCCTCGATGTTGCAAGCTCTCACTTCTCCAGCTATTGGGACAGAAGCACACCATTATGCATACCATTTTAGCAGACATTCAAGGTTAAATATTGGTGAAACACAGGTAAATATACTTACACACTTGTAGAACATTTCCCGCCCAGAATTCTTGGACCAAAGCATCCAAGAGAGCCCCCTTTCATCTTTTCATGTTATCATGGTGGTAATGACACTAGTCACCTGTGCATGGGATACCAGTTGCACTGGTGAAGTCCCTTGCCAGCTGGTCCCAGGCCTCCATTTTAAACTCCAAGCCATAGTAACCACCCTGCATGAGTCGGTCTTCATGTTTTTTTCACTAGGAGTCTGATCATGACCCTAGACTCCTCAATGGACCACTGCAGTGCCCAAAAATGTGAACCCTCTCCAACACCTGCCATAGTATCCTCACAGGTTGAACTCCAATGGATTCTGCAGTATTCCAGCTTATTGTACTTAATATAGCCTGTTTTCCCACCCTTACATGCCACTGAGCAATTTTTAAAAATGTGGTGCATCACTTGATGGCACACAAACCAGTGAGCTGAGCTGAGCAGTGTTTAAACTGGTAATGCTTAGCAATGCTTTGCAATGCTTAGCAGTGTGCAAAACAGCTAAGTGGAGCTGTGTGGAGCCAGGCACTGCTGAGCAGTGCTAAAACAGGTCTTGTTTAAGCAGTGCTTGGCAAGCTTAGCAGGGCTTAACGAAGCTTAGCTGAGTGTAGCACATTAGGATTTAGAAATAATTTGCATAATTCATATATGTTAAATAAATGCTTAATAATCCTTCTGTGTATTCAAACCCTGCACTTACTGCACATACATCTGTCACTTTAACCATTTGGCTACTTGGATGTATAGAATTCTGCTATACTTTCAGATATACCTCTCAGCTACACTTAAGCACTGCGCCACGCAAACCCACTCAGCTATGCTTAAACTTGACCTTTACATTAATAATTAAATGGATCCAGTTTCTCTTTTTAGATGTCTAACATATGTCAATTCTTGTGCACCACACCACTCAAACTTAAAAAATAAAAATAAAAAAAAAATGTAACTACATTGATATAATGCACTTTGACGGGTGGCTACGGTGGTGCAGCAGTTAGCATTGCTGCCTCACAGCAAGAGGTTCTCCGGTTCAAAAGCTGGGGTGCCCTCTGTGGAGAGTCTGCATGTCCTCCCTGTGGTCACTTGGGTTTCCTCCGGGTGTTCCGGTTTCCTCCCACATTCCAAAGACATGCTATAGGTGGATTGGACACTCTAAATTGGCCCTAGACATGAGTGTGTGCATGTGTGTGCCTTCTGTGGAAGGTTGGGCACCAGGCTGACAACTCAACACCATAAAACTCCACTGCCAATCATGAGCAGACAAGGTAATCCACTGTGGTGACCACTAACCGGGAAAAGCTGAAATAAGAAGAAGAAGATATAATGCACTTTGACAGTGCAGGGGGTGTGTTACTCATCTGTGGACACAGTTAGTAACACACTCCCAACACTGATTCAATGATCGTGTTCCATGTCTCTCCCTCAGCAATGTGCCTCCATTAATATGCATGGTGTGGTAGTGAGAGGGAACCGCATACACAGCCACGGTACCTTCCGTGTAGGCTCTACTATGCCTACATAGATTTTATTAAATCTGGAGGACTGTTTTAGAGTCACTGTGGCTGAAAACCTTACCAAAAACATTAGCAGACAAATAATGTGTATGATAATGTAAGGAAAATTAAACATTTAGATTAACTCCAAAGTAAGTAGAGATAATTCGTTTATAAATTAATGTTAGTAAAAAATGCTGTTCCTGCAATAGTGGTACATTGGGATATACTATTTTTTCTATATTGAGTCTAATCAATGTTTATAGCAGAAAGTAATATTAAAGGAGTTAAATGTTGCATGCATTGGGCTCAAACAAGGCACAGCACTAAGATCTTCAATGAATCCAGCAATATAATCTGCATAAATGGTTAACCCAG
Source organism: Protopterus annectens (assembly GCF_019279795.1). Lineage (NCBI taxonomy): Eukaryota > Metazoa > Chordata > Ceratodontiformes > Protopteridae > Protopterus > Protopterus annectens. The sequence continues at coordinate 1,137,080,516 of NC_056728.1, read as the reverse complement.
TGTGTTGACAAAGCTCTGATGAAGAAATAGTTAAAATTATTATAAATAAAATAAGTAAATAAAAATCCAAATTTGGAACACTGAGAAGCACACCTGCAAGTGAGATGGAGAAAACTCCCTGAACCATTATTATAAATATTACACACACACACACACACACACACACACACACACACACACACACACACACACACACACACACACACACATATCCTTCAGTCTTGCAAATATAATTCAAAGGCTATGTTACTCAAACTTTTCCAGTGTTAAAGAGGTCTCACCAGAGCCTGTAATGTCAAAGGCTAAGGAAGAAATCATAAAACAATTATCCCATTTTTGCAATGAACCATAGAAATATTAGCAAAGTTTGAATAAGTGGTCATTGTTCATCCACAGCACAGCAAACTCCCCATACCAAGGCTGATAAATGTAATCTCACACAAAGATGTATGGAGACCGGTGACGATATATTTCACAGTGCAGTCAGCAAGAATCTTGGCTTGCTATTCACCAATGTGTTCTTTCTTGACAAGAAACAAAATGAAGCTTTTCCAAAGTGATGGAAGCAGCCTTTCACCCTGACTGAAATTATTTGTAATTTGTTTTACTTTAAGTTTTTAACCAGGACAGAACATAGCCTTGGAAGACAACAAAAAATGAAGAGTTGATAACACACACACACAAACACACACACACACACACACACACACACACACACACACACACACACACACATACACACACACACACACACACACACACACACACACACACACACACACACACACACACACATATATATATATATTCAAACATGTGTATAACAAAATATTGCTAACTCAAAATGGCACAACATATTTGATAAAAAATATAAATAACTTAGTTTTGTAGAAGATAAATTTTGCTAACAAGTAAAACCAATTAAAAAAGAAAACTTATTTTGTTTTGAACCAGTTACTCTCAGACACACACATACACACACACAAAATTAACTCACATTCATAATTTGTTTGAATAGTGGTACAGTTAGGCAAAAGATATTTAGTATCATAATGTGTAAGGCTTGGGTAGAGCAACAGGTGGGAGTAGTGTTAGGACAGACACAGATACACAAACACACACATAAAACAAATACAGCATATTATCCATTTCCCTATCCCTTGCTCTAATACTTGTGCATGTGTACATGCATACACACACCCCAACCCCCACGCAAAAACTTTCATAAAATATGAAAGTTTCAGAATTGCTCACTACTTCCACTTACTTAAAACAATAAAAGAGAATCCAGTGATTCCACCACTCAGCAGTACCTTTCCCTAACCTGGTAAACAAAAGAAAAAGAAAATATCATAGATCCCTATGTATGGGTATCTTTAATTTTGTTACTTTCATCGAATATCTTTTTGTCACGGTGTTATATATTGAGTGAAAGTTTTTTTCATTGCATCATACGATCATAGGAAGTTACTAGGCTATTGGCCCCAAGGCCTTTAGAAGCCTAGCCAAGAATTTAGCCTGTGTTCTTAAGTCACCACCCAATGTTACTGTCCAGCAGGGACACAGGTGGAATCCCAGGGGTGTATTTTCTGTTCCCACAGCCTGGATCACTTCTCATAGCAAATTATTAGGGGTGATAATGGATGATAATCTTAAATTTGACCTACAGATAGAACATTGCATAAAATAATCATCAAAAACTAGGGGTGATTTACAGAACCAAAACTTTCCCAAAACCAAAAACTACACTTGTCATGCTTACCTCCTCCCATCATTACCTTATGGTGCTCCCATCCTTACTAACTCTAAGCAGCACAAAAATCAAAACTTGGTCAATGCCTTAATAAAGTGCTACATTTGTAACAGAGCCCTTTTGGAGCCTAACACTATATATCACCAGGAAGCCTAAACTGGTTAGAATTACTCCATCATCTGACATATACATAGCTTTTTACCACATATAAAATTATCCAGCATCAATATGCTTGTCTAGCACTAAATACCTTCTGCACAACTATGTTCCCAGTTGGTCATTATGATCCCATGACCAAAAACTCATCTCTGTCCATAAACCTATCAAATCTACAGGGCATACTCATACCATGTTGCTAAGGCTTAGATTTCCTTACCTGTAACAATCCTTACCCTCCCTCCAGTCCTTTAAAATCATTCTGAAATACTTTCTATCCAAAATCTGGCTCTGTTCTTGTTCAACCCAAGAATAAACTATCTGTAAATGTGAACAAGTACCTTTTCACACCTTATACCTCTTTACTCTCCCTTCTTCATTCACTTCCTTACTTCAATCAATTTATCTCCCCCCGACTTTCTAAATATGCAATAACACTGTTTTTTTATCACTTCATATTGCAGTTACTGTTTGTATTGCACTTACTTTCAATTTACCTATAAACTGGCTAAAATTTCTCTAAATATTAATCATTGTTCTATAGGTTGTATCTACTCTTAACCAATGTTTTCACTTTATGTCTAATTTGTTATAATTATTTAAACTGTAGATATGTTTGTATTATTTTTGAAGATTGCAAAATTATTGTTCTTAAAATATTTGTATAATACTTTGGAACTTTTCTCCCTGGGTCTCCAATGAAAATGGGTGCCTACCTATTTGGACTTTATCAGTAATCAAATGCCAATAAATAAATAAATAATAGGATGCAGTAACAGGGACCATTGCACAAACTCATCTTTAGCTTGGATGACTGATGTCACCGTGTTGGGTAAGGATATTGTGAACATGAATTTCATGGTGTCACTGGCAGGACTACTACCCTCTATTTGTGCATATGGACATTGTTGACACTGGTGCTTTTTACTGAAGCAATAGAATGAGGAAACTAGATGAGTAGTATTTCCTGATACCCTAAAAACTGTACAGAGGGAGGGTTGCATATTGTTAGATGAGTGTCTCATCAAACATTGATCACTCAAAAGAGTGAACATAAACAGAACAATCATTTTGATGAGATCTAAAATGATCGAAATCAACAAAAATTAAAAAAAAATGTTTTTGCGGAGGGAAGCCCCCCCCCTGCACCCCTGATACCCCATACTAATTATACATACCAAATCTGAGATCACACAACAGCAGTTTAAGGGTAAATTCCCTTACAAAAGGCTCCCGGCCAAAACTCCATAGAAAAGAACATTCACTAATATGAGCATTCACTCTTAATTACTGCCTCAAAAAGCATACACTTATATAAGCACTCACAGTTTTGGCAAGCAACATGTTAGATATATTGGTGTATAATGTTGTACCTATATATGCATGTGTGCGCTGGGAGATGTACATGTAATGTTCAGATAATGATGATTCACCTTCAGTTGTAGCACAAGTAGATGAATGAAACACTGTACTGCCAGCAACAGAATGGAAAGAATGCTGGATGACCGCTCTGCATGGTAAGTGACCCTCTTGGCATTACTGTTCATATCTTATATTACTATTAGCTGTTGCAGTAAACCTTTCCTGGCATTTTTCCATTATGTATCTCCATTGCAGGAACAACAACATTTCATCACAATAAATCAGATAGACACATACTTGCAAGCAGAGAAGAAGTAGACAGGATTATGGCCACAGAGTCCTGCCGTATGCATCACTATCTTCAGCAGGCACAGAGCCCAGCAACTGGCCCCTTCTCTGCAACAGTTACTTAAAGCAGCAATGGAAATGACACCACTTGTCCATCTTCTCATCACGGAAGTCCTCCTGGAGCACATCAATGAAGTCATCATACCAATACTAAAAGCCATTGACAAGACAGTGTGTGGTGAGAGTGGGTGATGACCTGTGCAAGCTGTGGCTGGACATCCATCCACAGGCAAAAAAGCCCTACAAATCATGGCCTCTAATGTACCAGCCAGCATTCTGCTCTCTTCCCACTCTGTCACAGTAATTCAGATGCGTTTTTGTGCTAGTATTTTACATCACTTATATACTTCTACTTGATAACCTAGCATTACCCTCCATAAGCCTTGTATATCCATGTGGCAGCAGCATGTCTTCTCGCCAAAGGCAGTTTCAGCAAACACAAATGAAACAAAAGCAGTTTGCCAATACCAGTTTTATCGACAGTGGAGATTGCCTTTTTCTTCACTATTTTGCAACCTTGGAGTTGGTATATATAATTCTGGGGGATCCCCCCACATGGGGGGGCGCATGGGGGACTTGGCCCCCTGTAAAAAAATTCTTTAAATGTTTGCTGAAACTGGTTTCAGTAAACTGCTTTCATTTTATCTGCATTCACAGAAACTGCCTTCAGCAACTCAATATGAATCCCATCTAGCACACATGATTTAGCTAATGGTGAGCTTTAGATCAGTGGGTGTGTGTCTTTATAATGGAACCATGTATGTATGCCCTCTTCCCAATCTGCACTTGTCCTGTTTGTGTTATTACTGGATGTGACATTGCACATGTACTGCATACCCCCACACTATGCAAATGTTTGCCCTTATTACCCGAGTCATTACCAGTATGGAACCATTCCTGGTATTCCCAGCAAATCGGCTAACCTTAATTGAGTTTATTTTTTTCCTCAGGTTCCTTTTTATGGTGACTTACTTAATACATTTTAAGGCCACAAGTCTCACACTACATGTTTTGTATAGCTACCACATATACACACCATAATTACTGCACATTCACAGTTATCCATTACAATCATTATGTACATGACTTTTCCTCTATATCCTGTCACCTGCACTGCTCTTTGTCTCGTGCCCTAGCACTTGACTGGCCTCCCTTCACTGCTTAGTTTGGTTGGGTTCTGTTGTCTGTGAAAATCTACTCCCCCACACACTATATTGCAACCTAAGACAAATGGCATGTGTCTTCTTACAGAGGGAGGTCTGCCCACTGTATAGTGCACAGATCCATGGCTAAATTTGCTTTTAAATACATTATACTTACAGCACTACCAGATTGCAAATAATGTGAAACAAAATTGTTGGCATGTTATATTGCTCAAACAAAATTATTCTGGATAATCAGTTTTCAACCACTATACTATCTATTTTATAGCTAACTTCTCTAAAAACATGTGCAAATACAGATGTATACAGTTACAATACAGTTTTGTATTATACAGAATTTCAGATATGTGCTGATTTACTCCTAAGTCCTTCCTTTAGCTATTCCATAGCATACATGCATACCTCTCAACCTTTTAGAGCAAGAAATGTGGGCAAAGCCACAAATAATGGAGGTCCAAAAGCCCAAAAATAGGGACACCTTTTAAATAGTGATCTTATAAACTAGTTGACAGAGTAACAGCTTTTACATTAGCATGAATTTTCTGAAGGATATGAAGTCTGAAAATCAAATGTCTGCCATTATTTTCTGACTTTAGTCCTCAAAGATTTGCCAGTGATTTATTAGAAAACTACAATTTTATGAGAAATAGACCAAAAATATGGGTACAAAATCTGGGCATTCTGTACAAATCTGGACAGTTGAGAGCTATGCGTACATGTGCAGAAACACAGATATACATATTGCATAAGTTATATACATTAACTTACTACTACTTATAGACTATACTGTAAAGTGACATACCCATTTTTTTCATAAAATGAAGTTCTGGTTTTATTTGTCACAATATGGCTTGGAGACAAAAATACAAAGAAAATGATGGACAATTAAATTAAAAATTCAATTTCTTTGAGCTGTGATAACTACCTGGAGGAGAAGTGATGGATGGAGTTGCAGTATCGAAACATTGATAACTGGTGAATCTTTGGAAGTTCAAAGTGGAACCATTTTTTCTTCTTGTTGTTAAGAAAACATTATTTGTGGAGTATTTCAGCACTTCCTCCTGCTTGGCACCTTTTAAAGCATGTTTTCGCAATCACATGTGAGTTTATTTCTTTTGAGTTGCTAAACCTAATTTCATAACAATCTAAGCATGTCCTCATGGGAGTGTTCAATGTCTGGCATTGCTTCAGCCTGATATCTCATTATTCAAAGTATGCACCACTGGGTATATAACAGTCTCATGCACCACTGGGTGTGTAATATTCTCATGCACCAGCATTGTCGCCTCACAGTCAGATGCTGTCCGGTTCGATTCTCAGCTAGAGCGTCTTCTGCGTGGAGATATGTGTGAATGGGCGTACCTTCGTTGAAGGTTGTGCATCAGGCTTGGCAAGCCGGTGCATAAAAATCAACTGCCAATCATTAGCGAACCGGAGTTCCGCTGTGGCGACCCCTAACTGGGAAAAGCCGAAAGACACAAACAAACAAACAATCAAACCACTGGGTATATAACAGTCTCATGCACTGTTGGGTGTATAATATTCTTATGCAGCACTGGGTATATAATATTTTCATGCAGCACTGGGTGTTTAATATTCTCATGCAGCACTGGGTATATAATATTGTCATGCATTGCTGCGTGTATAATATTCTCATGCAGCATGGGTATATAATATTCTCATGCAGCCTGGGTGTTTAATATTCTCATACAGCACTGGATGTATAATATTCTCATGCACCACTGGGTGTATAACAGTCTCATGCACCACTGGGTGTATAATATTCTCATGCACAGCTGTGTGTATAATATTATCATACACCACTGGGTGTATAATATTCTTGAAATAACTGAACTTCATTTTGTAAGATGGTCCTGTGACATATAATTTTCAGAGTTCCTGAACTTGTTGGCATATTTTGCCAGCATGGTTTTCTATAATGAATGAGTTCTCTGTGCCTAGAATCATGCAATGAATCTTGGATTGGGTGAGGGAGGTGACAGAACAAACTTGGGAGAACTTTGCAGAATTTTTGACAGTCTATTAAAGACAAAAATGCAGATGCTATAAAAGTTCAAGAATCCTTTTATGCCATACAAACTTTAGCACCAATATGTTTTTCATTGTACTGTTATAAATATATAAAAAGAAGTGTCAACCTCTAGCAATTTTAATGGCATGTTATGCTATAAATAACACAATAAACAAAAAATCCTCAGAAACTAAGGCCTGGAACAACAAATCTTGCTGATGTGACATATGGGATCTAGGATAAATAGTCAATCGGCATTTAACTGAGTGTACTTTAGACCAGAAAAGAACAAGCTGAAGTATTTTAATTTAAGTTTAAAAATGTGTTTCATAGGAGGCAAAATTTTCCACAATCCTTTATGCTGGGGTCTATGTTATTTACATTCCTACAGCTATATTCAGTTCTAGGCTTTGTGTGCAAGAGAGGTAATGGACAATCCACCATGTAGTAGTCTCTTTTGATTATGTGTTTTTCCATCAAAATATTTAAAGCCACAAATTAATGAAATGACTTTTGGCTGTATATCCTATTGGCCCACACATGACTTATATGCTGCACATGCTTGTATGTCTTAAATTCAGTATGTTATACATCTGAAAGCACCTAAAAGTGTAAAATAAAAACTGTTTTCAACAATTATTTACTTTTTTCTTTTTAATTTAAACATTGTTACCTCAGTCAGTCCCACTTGACATTAATTCCTATCATCAAGGGTGACACAGGGAAAGCAATCTGTTTAAGGGAGTTGCCCTGAGTCTAACAGTATACAAGAATAAACAACAGAAGACCTTGGGAGTCTAGACTCTAGTATACTAAACATGAAATGTTTGCTGCTCGTTTCCTAAAACTAGTATGCTGCACAATAATTTCTATTAATGTACAAATTGTAAAACCAGATAAACAAGGAAACAAAAAAGTAAACAACAGTAATTATGTGACAGAGGGAATGCAGCGGTTTAGGTTTGTAGGTTCTTTGCAAAGTTTATGCATTTCTTGTGGCTGTCATATCTGCATCCTAGAGGGATGAAGCTCTGACGCTGATGCTGGCAACCTGAGTTTGATTTAATAGTCTAGGTATTGGGAAGCCAATGGGGAGACAGAAAGGAATTATAACACAATGTCTGCTCTGTTGAAGGGGAATGAGAGTGACCATAATGGGACTGTCCTCTATATCAAGGTTTTTGGTGCAGACAGAGGCATTACTTTTTAAACATGGTTGGTAAAGAATTACATCACCACATGGGCAGGGGTGTTCCTTCACACTCTTAATTATATTTCCACCCACACATACATCAGCCAGCAAGTCATGTGTTAGGCTTCATTAACGGAAAAATCCAGCCATGCACAATATAATGGCACAGAAATCCCAATTCCCTCCTGAGCAGGGGCTGTTCATAGATCCACAACAATGAGACTTTCTTTCTGGAAAAAGAGGACCCATCCAATGGAGTATTACATCTAGGGTATTACACAATATGCCCCAACATAGAACAGAGAGTGACGACTGGCACAGCTGACAAATCTAGATACCATGGTAGTTGTAAATAAAAAAAAATACTTGTGACTACAGGCATCACAGATGTGACTTTAAAAAACACTATGTTATGAGGAGAAAGTCTGGAGGGGTATAGTCTGGTATGTAAAGGAGGAGATCTAACAGGAGGTAGTAATGAGAAAATGTTCGAAGGAGAAATGCAGTATATTTTGACGAGCTGCATGAAATACTCTAAAGAATTGTTCATGGATAGTGAAAAGTTAATTGCAGTAACAGAAAATAAATTATGAATATAACAGCTAAGTAGGCATTTATTTTGCATTAATATGACATCTTAAAGGTTTACATAGGTCTTACAGCTACAGGCATATGTCCTGACATTCTCTATATCTCTCTGCTAAATGTATAAGGCATATTCTAAACTGATCTTAATTTTGTGAATATAATACAAGATGGAATCACTTTTCCTGTTGCAAATAGAATACATTACATTTTTTTATGCTAGCCATCCTCAGACATTAAGCATGTTTTGATTTATGAGAGTCACATCCTTTTATTAATTTCTCACATACGACCTTTAATATAGAATTATAAATATGCCATAGTTCATAGAAAGAAAATGTAGGCATGGTTCTGACTAGAATATGATGTCTGTTTAGCAATCAGTGCATAGATTTAGACACAATTAAAGCAAAGGTCAGACTACAGATTCCAAGAAGAAAACTGTTAAAAATGTTATCAGAGAATATGTTTTCACATTATAGGTTATTTACATGGTTAAATGTAACTTTGATCCAATGCATTTTTCAGGATATTAATAACTGCTGACAATATAAGTTTGTTTTTACTGGATCTACTACAAGAGCTTATGTGCTATTAACTCATGACACATTTGTTGACTGCCACTTGCTCTAATTAGCAAATTCCCTAAATTCACCAGTATGACATCCCAGTCCTTTTAAATTATCTACCCCTCCCACCACCCAACCCTACTTAACTACATACCCCTACAAGAACCTTAACTCTAGCCGTAAAAAACTCCCACCCAGTCCCCGACCCTAGCCATAGGACTCCCATCCCTAATATAAGTCCTCAGTGAGTCCTTAAACCTAAATCTTAGTTCTCCCCCTCATTAAACCTGAAGTCCCAATTTTCTCCCTGACACTAAAATAACATTAGCACTGCCACTTCCTAAGCTCCATTCCCCACTGCCTTTACCTAAAACCCTCTTCCCACTCCCTAATTCTAAAGTCCCTGGTTAATCCCTAACCCTAAATCTCCCCTCTTGCTTCCTAAACCTAAAACTACCCTTCTGTTCCCTAACCCTAAACACCCTTCCTATTTCCAAAATCTTAAACTCCCTTCCTATTCCCTAAACCTAAATCCCCCTTCCCAATCGCTACGTAAAATTTCAGCCTGCCTTCTCATCCTCATGGCCATTGCACTAACCTTTCCTGAACTCGAATACTGTGTTTGGGTGAGTTGTGGCAGCTCCACTCTCTCCCCCATAGCTGCTGCACCTCAATCAAATACATTATTTGAGTTTGAGCACTTATGGCTGCTACACCTTGAGCACAAGCAGATGGTCCTCCAAGCTATAAGTCACCCTAGTCCCTGACTACAAAGTGGTGGTATTCAAGCACCTGGGGCTCAGATGGCTGTAGTAGGTCCTCTTTTACCTTTAAATAATGTTGTTGTTGTTTGTCTTTCGGCTTTTTCCCAGTAAGCGGTCGCCACAGTGGAACTCCGGTCCGCTAATGATTGGCAGTAGATTTTTACAAAACGCCGAAGTGCCAGCTCGACGCTCAACCTTCAATGAAGGCACGTCCATTTATGCACACATGTCTTTTGAATGCTACCCAACCTCGGGGAGGACATGCAGACTCCACACAGAAGGCACCCCCAAGCCCAGCCGAGAATTGAACGGGAGAACCTCTTGCTGTGAGGTAACAATGCTACCACCATACCACTGTGGCATCCTTTACCTTTAAATAATGTTACAAGATAATATGTTATGGATGTAAGGATCAGCATTTATGTGTGTACAAAAATACATATGTTTGTATACATATGTATGTGTGTGTGTATATAAATAGATAAACAGATATATAGATATATATGTATTGTGTGTGTATTTAATACACACACACACACACACACACCCACACACACGTACACACACACACACACACATGTACACACACACACACACACACATGTACGTATATACACACACACACACACACACACACACACACACACACACACACACACACACACACACACACACACACACACACACACACACACAAACACATGCTTGTACACATGTTTTATTCTTACTGCTTGCCATGATAGTCTTGGTTATAACTGCACTTTTTTGTTTTTAGAAATATATAAACAAACTTTATTAAAAGGGCCTTAATTTTAGGGGCAACTCAGAAGAATTACAGATACAAAAAACTAAACTTTCAGACACAATTAATTACAGCACAGTAGGTAAAATCACAAAAAAAATCAGGAAATGCATAGTATGGTAAGACTGTACAAATGTAGAAGCATTATGTTTTGCTGCAGTACAGTAAAACTGGATCATTATATGGACTGGTCTCAGTGAGAACAGCTCACTGATTTTCTGCACATTGCCTAAAGATAAAAGCATGGGTAAATTGTATACCTTTTCCTCAGACAGAGAGCAATATTACTATCCAGAAAAGCAGTGCAGATAAGTCCAGCAATTCTTTATTTCAAGCTCTTTTGATACAAATTATTAAAACTATTGACTCACTTAGATATCCAATCTGCTCTGGCTGAGTCATAATATGGTTATAAACTTAGAATGGGTTCTACTATGGAACACGGAATGGCAAAACCCCAAATATCAGAAATACTGAAAAAATAGTGCCTAAAACACAAAAGGGTGAAAAAGTAAAGCATAAATACTTTTTGTAGGGGGCAAGCCTCTGCTGCAGCAACTGATGTGGGAGGCAAGCCCTTCCTCACACTTGTATATACCAACTCAAAGGTTACACCAACGCAAAGAAAGGAGAACTCTCCCAAAAGAGGGGAATTGCTGACAGCACACCCTATCTTAGAAATTACACTGGCAATGATTTCATATGGAAAATAGCTACCAGCTTTGTGTTTCTCAACAACTTGAGCATCAGGTAACTGACAATCAAGGAATTACAGCTCAGCCACCTACAGATTGTTTGTAGCTTTCGGCTTTTCCCGGTTAGGGGTCACCACAGCAAAACTCCGGTCTGCTAATGATTGGTAGTTGATTTTTACGTGCCGAGTTACCAGCCCTGACGCCCAACCTTCAATGAAGGTACACCCATTCACGCATGTCTCCACACAGAAGACGCTCTAGCTGAGAATCGAACCGGACAGCGTCTTACTGTGAGGCGACAACGCTACTGCAGCACCACCACCGCTCAGCCACCTACAGATATACTCCTTAAAATGTTGCAGCATCCCTGCATTCTTAGGTAATGATGACAGAAGTTTTTTTTTTTTTTTTTGCTGCAATGTACACAATTCTCTATGATTTAACACATGATGCATGTGTGCACAGTTGTTCAATGCAAATTAAAGTGTGTAGTTGTACTATTGAGCTGGTTGTGATACTGCAGTATCTACTTAGCTAGTATAGCACACAAAAGAGTAAAAAATGAGAATGAAAGAAATAGAATGAGAGAAAGAACATATGCTGGAATAGAGAGTGAAACATGGAGAGAGGAAGAAAGAGAGAGAGAGCAAGTGCAGTTACACAGCACTGCCCTCCTGCAGTTGCATTCATACAGGTTCATAGGTAAATACTAGACTAGTTGTCCTTGAGTGCCATTTTAAGACAAACAAGTTTCCCCTTTGGTACTTGACTTAACCTATAATGTAAACCAAACTAAACAATAAAACTAGTAAAAAGCATGGGGGCACCACATTCAATTGTGCAATGGACCTTTATTGAAAAATCCACAAATAACATTAAGCGCTTTTGCCCCTAACCTCAGGACTTCATCAGAACATTTAAATCCCTGATTGATTAATATTTAAGCTGATCTCAGCTACAACCAATCAGAATCCACAATCAAGTTAATGATAAGCACATAATATAAAACTAAATGAATATTTAAAATAACAACTCTAATCAGGTGATCAGCTACAACCAATCAGGATTTACACATCAAGTTGATAGAAACACATAATATAAAACTAAAATACATTCAAAATACTGTTGTTGGCATTGTTAAAAGTCATCATGCATCAACTAAATGATATAAATATAAATATTAAAGATGCAATTAAAAATGTAACAATAATAAACATAACCCTACAACCTGTACAATCTAAGCTTAAGAACACTGCAAATGGATACCACCCCATTAAAACCAGGATAACTATACACGTTCAATATAATTTGCCACATTATCTCAAAATACTCAACTAAATAATTCCCCTCTAGGATTTCTAGCCACCTTAACTAAGCCAAAAAATAAAAAATTGTTTCTAGGTATTTTGTCAATATGTTTAAAAAGCACATTGCTGCCATTACAATGTGAAATAGCATAAAGTGTTCATATATGCACTCCTTAATCTTTCTCACAAGGCAGGATTCACGAAGGCTTGCATGGAGTGTAAGAGACGTGCAACACTCCATGCAAGCCTCGCGATCCAGGAACAGCCCTAAACTCCGTGTAAGAGACCAGCTAAAACGTCTCTTACACGGACTGGGCATGGACAAGCTAAATACCTCACTTGCATCCGAAAGGTATGCAAATGAGGTATATTAGCGATCCACGAAGCAGAAACCAGTCCGTGTAGGAGACGTTTTAGCTGCAGAAATGTACTCAGTTGACAACTGAGTACATTTCTGCAAAATCCACAACGGAGCGATGTCAGCTCCAAAAAAAGGTTGCATATGATTCAGGCAGCATGCCAATGGCCAAATATGTGGCCATTGGCAAGACAACCCAATGCAAAATTATTAAAAATATATATATTTTTTTCGGTGATCGCCGATGTGTAAACCCAGCGCAGCCCCGCGCAAACGGGCTGCGCTGTATAAAACCATGAAAAAGAAGGTTATAAACCCACAAATGTGGGTTTCATGCAATACATGGAATGATAATGCAGGGACCAGCAGACTAAAACCAACATGGCCACCATGTAGTGGTTGCTAAGGGGGGAAGCTGAGTCTAAGACATGTAACTAAGCATTAGTAGGCAATCTTATGTAAATGAGGGTTCGGATACTGAATCGCACAGTCACATACCAAATGAGCACAGTCTGAGTAGTGTAAGAGATACAAAAGGGGGAGGAATAGAGTAGGAGATAGGTGACATCACAGCGGGGAATGGTAGAAATAAATGCAGTTCATTGGAGGCCAGTGTAACATGACAGATGACAGGCACAGATCATGGAAAGAGGTGTGCCACTAGATAAGTCATGGAAAGTCAAGAAATGGAAGGTGTACACTGTAACCTACACCAAAGATTCTTGCTGGCCGTGCATGCGCACGTGTGCACACCATGAAGCACGAGTAGGACAGTGTGCGCGCGTGTAAGGCAGTGTGAGTATGTGGGAGCGTGTCGGCAGATGTTTAACACTGTTTGCGCGGGTGTGCACACGTGCAAGGCAGGCTGAGTATGTTGGAGGCTGTTGGCGGACGTGTAACAGTGTTTGCGCGGGTGTACGTGCGTTTAAACCTGAATAAGTAGATTCTGAACCGTGTAAGCATGTGTGCGCGCGTGTAAGCCACTGTGAGCGTGTTTCAGATATTATGCAAGCTGCTCCACCCTGAGGAAACAGAGAGGAAAAAGGAAGCAACAGAATAAATAGGAAGCTAGCAGGGATAACTGCTGAAGCTAGCAGGTGAAAACAATTAGAAGCAGGCAATTACACAGGCAGAATAGTAGCCCAGCCCAGCACTTAAAACTCTGCAAACAGTAGTGCAGGATGTTTCCATTAAGAGACACTGCAAGACAGGAGTAAGCTAATAGAAGTGAAAACTGAAAAAGCTTCACTCAGAGCAGAAATGTTAGGGGCTGCCATAGCTGTCATAATGAGACATAGGCGACTTGCTGAGGGTGGTGACAATGCAGACGATGCCAGACAACCCACAGTGAGGAGACGGAGAAGAGTGTACAGGCCCAGGGTCACCTACCATGGGTTACATGAGCTGGAGATAGTAGAGCGCTATAGAGTGAACAGAGAGCTCCTGCAGCAAATTGTTGAGCTGTGCAGGCCACGCCTCACACACAGAACCAACAGAGGGGAACCCATCCCAGTGGAAACCAAGGTATGTGTTGGCCTAAGAATACTAGCAACAGGTACCTTCCAGAGACCAACTGGCGATATGATGGGGATATCACAGGCATCAGCCTCCAGGGTACTACACCAGTTCCTGGATGCCATGTCAGCACATGTCGGTGATCATGTATATTTCCCCAATGCCGTGAGGTATTGGCCAGCAATATGTGTCTCTTCCAGCAAATAGCGGAATACCCTGAGGTACTGGGTGCTATAGACTGCACGCACATACGCATCAAAGCACCAGCAGGTGAGCGGGGTAGGGCCTACATTAACCGCAAGGGCTTCCCCTCCATCAACTGCCAGGTCATGTGTGATGCCCAGGGCATAATAATGAATGTGTGTGCTGGCTGCCCTGGGAGTTATCACGATTCCCACATCTGGCATTTGATGCAGCTGTACCAGACATTTGCCACTGGGGACATCCCACACGGACACCTAGTGGGGGATGCAGGTTATGCACTGGAGCCGTGGCTGATGACACCCATCAGAAATGCACACACACCTGAACAGGAACGCCATAATGAGGCACACGCACAAACACGTAATGTGATAGAGCGTGTGTTTGGGCTGCTCAAGTCACGGTTCCAGTGTCTGGACACATCTGGTGGAGCCTTGCAGTACACACCAACTACATGTACCCAAATTGTCATGGTATGCGCTATGCTACATAATATGATCTTGCGAAAACAGCTGCAGCAGGACCAGCATAGGGCCGGGCCAAACAGCCCCGCACCATTGCCAAGGCCAACACAGGCAGAGTGTGACTCGGAGGAGGAACAACCTGAGCCTGCCCCAGTAGGCAGAAGGAGGCGTGCCCAGTATGCCCTGGCCTTGGCAAAGAGGCAACGCATAGCACATACACTGGCACAGTAGGAACCCTGGGAATGATACCCCTCCCTGACTCACTCATATAGTAACAGGGATGCCTAACATGACACAACCTGCTCTCAAACATGTACAGGGAGTGTAGTATGTGCATCCGACAGAGGCAGCCCTGCAGCACCACCTGAGGCATGATTGCCATGTGTTAAGCAATGTAACACCATCTAGTATATGCAAACATGAAGACCCTGCCTAACATCTCACCCTCACCAAGCATGATGCCACACTATGAAGACAAGAAGATCAAGTACAATAATTGGCTGAAGTAATGCAGTCAGTCAAAGGGGAGCCAATGTGTTACAGGCTGGGAAGATATGCAGAGTTTGACATGATGCACCACCTGCTAGGGTGGCATGCACCTATCATGCCATGCCCCATGGATACTGGCAAAGGCTGTCAGTACCCACAGCATGCCCTGAATAGGTAAGTCTCAAAACACAAACCCAACCCATAGGTTCTACAAGGGATAGGAACCTAGATGTAATACTACCCCATGACAGATGTACAAACAGCAAGATGTGTGCAGTGTAAACGCACACAGTAAGGAGAATGTAGATACCAGTCCTGTAATAGAGAACTGGGCAAGGCTCACAGCAGCACCCTAACACTACCAGGTCACACCACATACTGTACTGTACAGCCACAAAACATGGAACAAGCTACAAAAGGAGGATGACTAGCAAGAAATGGCAAGGATAACCACACCCCCATGTTGGTACCACAACAAGAAGCAGCAGGGAATATCCATGGTCAAATACCAATGGCTAAAACTGCCTTGCAGTATATAGCCTGCCGCAGACCACTGTCCTAATACCAGGAACAGCACCTGGCCTATGTTGGAATACATGAATATATCAAGCCCCCCAAACCACATTATATTGCTTGACTGAAAATACCCAGACATACACCGGTAGCATTGTACCAGCACCAACACAGTAGGAGACAATTACCCAGATTCCATAAACCAAAATGCCCAGGAACAATGTACCACCCCCACAAGAGGGGTAAGCATACTGGATGTGATAATCAGCAACATGTGTACTGGATGGCAAGATGAGAAGTGTACCCCTCACTGGTAAGACCAGACCATAGAGTAAGCACACTGGATATACACACCCTGACCCCAGTCCCTGGCCAGAATACCACAGTGAAAAACATGTGTAAAGTATAGGTTGCAGCCCTCAAAACCGATGTTGACTCCACAAAAGGCCCTGTGCAAGTGCAGAATATGGGACACACCACAGAACATGTTATACAGGCATTCCATGAACACAGCCAGGAATGCTTGGAGTATGCAATCACAAATAACAACAACACACAATGCCATACACGCAGACATCTGGCATGCTGGCCTCCAGCCATTACCAAACCATGCAAGAGAATGAGGAAGATACCCCAAGATAGAGCAAACATAAAAAGGGAAGTAATCACTGACCAGTAGTATGGCAACAACATATGTCCACACATACAATCCACTAAGTCCAGCCACAACAAGTATAACCTATGAATCCAGAGGCAATGTGACACCAGTACCAAGTACACAGACAACCACAACACCCCTGAATAAATACAAACATATGTGATAGATGCATCCATGTATCCAAAGCAGAGGTTGAGCTCCAACAAGCCAGTACTGTCAACACTAGTCAGGAGGAGAAGGTAACCACATACACCACGAACCCAGTCCCACATAGACCTACCACAACTGTAAACCAAACACATAAACACAGACAAATATTCCCGGAGCCCTTAATTACAAACACACCACACCAACAGATGCCTCCAAAGTAGATCACAAGCAACCACAACCTTCAAACATAGCACATGCAACGAATAGTACGCAAAGCTGGTGTGCCAAACAGTCACAGGCCCGAAGGAGAAACAAATGCCTGATACAGTCGTAATAGGTGTCTGTATAGGCAGAAACACAGCTGTCCCACTCACCAGACTGAACAAGGGAAAGGGTAGAGTAAGCTGCTTGTAGGTAGCCACAAAATGCCACTTAACACAAGTATGCAGGTCACCCCAAAGCAAGCAGAAATATGATGCACTCAATGTCCATGCTGGTGTGAATTACCTGAGTTGTACCTCCCTGGTCAACAACAAATGAGACATGGATGGTCCCTCCGAGTATGTACCCCAGGGCGGGATGACACTGGCTGTGTGCAGCATCCAACCCTCACCAAGAATGATGCCACAGTACAAACACAGAATGCTCATATTTAACAGCTGGCACAGTTACAGCTGTCAGTCCAAGAGGGTGTAATGTGTGTCCGCTGGAGATGTCAAGCATGACAAGGCATGCTGCTGTTACAGGGGTGGCTGTCAGCTGTTACCCGTGTGTCTGGATACTGGATAAGGCCTTTGCCGCCTCCATAGAGCCGTATGTAGGCAAGGCCAAAATGACTACCCACCACCCTAGAAAACATAAGTGGTAGGAAACATAAGGGTAATGCTGACCAATGCCAGATGTGTAAACTGCAATATGCATGCCCCTGAGGCACTTCCCATTATGGAGAACATTGATGCCTGTCCAGTGACAGAGGCCTGCTGCAGGCCTAGTGATACCACACCAGCACTACTAGGTTATACCACATACCATGTGTTATGGCCCCAACACCTGCACCAAGACATCAAAGGAGGGGAGTATCCGTATGCAGCACAGACACCCATATAGCCAGGTAACAGACAATGCACAAAGCAGCGGACACCACCCATGTGCACATAACTGTAGTCAAAACTGCTGTACAGTCTGTAGCATGCGACAGACCACACTCCCACACACAAGAACCCCACCCAGACATCCGAAGACACTGGACAGTATGGATGTCCCACCAAATACCAGACAAGGTACACAAAGTACCACATAGGTGTCAAACCATTATGTATGCAAGGAGTCATCAGGGACCTAGGGACACAGGTCGACATTGATCTGTCATGTGACAGCCACAATGCCAATGTGGCTATGACGACTGTTGATACTGGACACCGTATCATGAAAGGATTCACACCAACATCAACAGGGGTCACTGTGCCGCTGTACTGTTCCCTTATCAGACCCATAATCTAGTACAATGACTCATATGGGATGTACCATATGTGACACCTGCAGCGGTTCGGAAGACCTCATAGTTACCCCACCAACAGGATAAAGGGTGCGAAATATATGTCATATGCTGCCTGGCTGTAGACACCCCAGCTGACTGCAGTCACACACTGCCTACACAGAGGCATTGTATGTCTGTTGTACCAGGCCATGTCCAACACAGGAGTAATGGACATGCTACACCACAGGAAATCAAAGCCATTGGAGCTGTGAGAGTCACAGATGTCAACCTCAACACATAATGAAATAAGATGTGCTGGAGGGACAGATACATAACCCATAGGCTCCCCACACCCAGAAACAGGATCCCAATCCATGGTAGGCAGAGCCCCTCACTGACACCCCTCAACAGGAATATTGCCAAGTGGATGGATGACCGTACATGTATATTGGGGGTCCCCACTGTGTCACAACCAGACAGAGGCACAGTGAAGAACCTCATAAATGGCCATAATTGAACATAGCAAGGGGTGGCAAAAGACACACACACTCTAGCTAGGCTTACCAATGGCCTAGGGTGTCTAGCCTACTATGAACCCATGAACCTATGAAGATACAACACGTACAGGACACTAAGGATAATCACAAGGCTTACCCAACTGATGTTAGGAACCATGTTGGGCATCCACAGATATGCTCCGAATCACACAGATATTACAAACAACATACCAAACACACACACATATTGCTAACATACAACCTGTCAGGTGCAGTGCAAACACCCCCCGAGTGCAAAATACCTATCCCAGCAGACGGTCCCCTGACATTGCAGATGCTGAGGTAACAGCCATCATCTGCAAAGCAGAACACACAGCAGCAAAGGTATGTGATGGTGTCCTGTGCTGAGGCCAACATGGACCCCAAGAGTAATGGAATGCAAAATCACACTACTGGCCAATGTCAGCCTTACCACAGGGTATGTACCCAAAGAGCAGTGTACAACAACAGTGGTCCATCCCAACAAAGGTGTTGCCTGAATGGATACTCCAAACTACCACCCCAGGATCCTGACAAGCTTGTTCTGCACAGCTATGGAAAGGATCAGTATGTACCGCAGACAGAAGGCTAATGTGGACCTACTGATACCGGACCCTACACACTGTGGCTGTTGTAACTGCAGAACCGGCCCCTAAACATGTCTGACCCATTTGAAGCAGTCATTAAGGTCATTGATGAGGGCTATGTGGTCCACACAGCATAGCTGGACCGTGCACATGCTTCTAGACAATAACGTATGTGTTCAGTATGGATATGTTCACCAGCTTAAATATACACCCCTATGTCAGTAGAGGGGTTGCAAAGCAGACCAAGGACAGAACTGACATGGTCAGACATGCTGCATCCATGTCAGACTACAAAGCGGATATGAGTGGCATCCCACAAGGCCTGGTCTTGGCCCCCCCCCCATTCTGTATACATGTCCCATAGGTATAGGCCAACATGGAAGGACTGTGACTGAGCATGTATGCAGAGGAGTACAAACAGCCCACCGTATCCGACCCCCAGCTGACACAAGCAACCCACAAAAGGGCCACCTACAAACAAACAACTGTAGCCATAGCCAAGTCAGCAAGCCAAGTGCAGAACTGTGTATAGACAACCACTGTGGATATACAGTAAGTGCCCACAAATTACCACACAGGTGTTAACCCATGAGGCACCTAACATGTAATGTGAGACCTGGGTACAAAAGGTGATAAATAACCTGCACCAGACAAACATGTGTCTGTAGTGTTCACAGAAACATGTACCATATACCCACCCAAACATGAAGGCTGGCAGATGTAGATAAGGGGAACGCACCCTGGCTCTGCAGCCATCCTCCATCAGCATCACAACTGACTACAATAGCCCCTGTGGGATATAGCGCAGCAGACACCTCCAACAACTGTAAAGTCCACAACAGTACCCCACCAGGGGTAGCAAAGAGCCTGAACAGATGCCATGTGTTGCCTGAGTAAACAAACTGCAGCCCCACACACTGCCATCCTTCCCGGCTACAGGAAAGCTGTGCCTGATGTATGATGCCATGCCCAACCTGGAATGAATTAACATGTTGCACCTTGTACAATCTGAATGGCAGTGGGCTATGCACATGAGAGACCTGAACCCCAGCACTGACATACATAGGACAAGCTGTACAGAATGATCCATAACACAGAAGGCACCCCCACACTTCAGTAAACCCCTGGTACAGGACAGCCAGAGTGCCACATATCGACACCCCTCAAGAGGCAACCTGATGAGTGTATGGGAGATGGTAGGCTACCCTGGGTATCACTGTTATGTCAGAGGTAGACAGAGGCACAGTATACCAACCATGACATATGTCATGGCAAACTCCAGTTACAATGTGTGTCGAAGGACAAACACACCCTGTGACTACCATCAGAAATGGCCTACAGAACATCGCTAGTGTTTGCCAATGTCCACCCATGTTGTGGAATACACTAGCAATGTTGGACGAGCCTGGTGTAGGTAGTCCATATCTGAACATATTGCAACATGGTCATATGTGCACAACTGGCCCCTACATAGTCTGTCGTGCTCACTATGAAGATGTCAAGCAGTGATAGGACTAAAGCCCAGGATACTGTCCACTACAGTGAAATACCGAACCAGTACACTATACGGTACTACAGTGTTAGGTCATTATGAAAGTATGTTGAGAACTGTCTGCAAAGTATCCCATGCAATTCCTGCAGGCACAGTATAATCCCTGTTGTGGCAGACATGAAGCAGTTGGCCAGTTAGTACACAACATGACACCCAGCACACAATCATAAATGTGTGATAATGATGAAGGACACACACACCCAAATATGTGTTGGACTTCAGAGTACAACATATGGAAAGCTCACACTGGGCATGCTCGCACACTTTGATAAATGAGGCATATGTCAGACAACATGCCATGGAAAGGCTGAACTGGGCATGCTCACACACTTAGGCCATATCTCCGTGTAGCAGTTGGCCACACATATCTGGTATTTGTACGTGTCAGTCCAGGAACCAACCACAACACAGCAATCAGCCCAGTGCACACAGTAAATGACCACAGAGACATAAGTGATATAGTGGATCACCGTCATATGCAAACATCTGCCACAGATACACAAGTTGGTCATAGGAACAGGGAATGCTATGGCAATAAAGACCTGCAAACAGTAGAACAGCACAACAAATATTGTGCATCCGACAATTGAACATATGGGTGTAGAGGTCAGTACTAGGCTTCTTGCCCCAGGGAATGGCAGCTCAGCCAGAGTGTGCTTGGCATCTGCATCCCCAGGATAGTAGGCTACCGTGCCACTGTAAAGTAGGTCACAGAAGGCGACATGTGCGGCTAGTGAGCTGTGCCTCTGTCAAGCAGGGGCACCGTGGAGGTCTCAGGGATTGAATGTGCTAAGCCACAGCCATGTTGTCGGTGTGTGCTGTGAGAGGGTTGCTGAGGATCTCTGACAGTATGTGTCCATCAATAACAGACTGGGGGAGCCCTATCTGCATTCTCTGGATGATTCCACTGTCAACACTGTGTTGTAATGAGTATGTGTGAATGAAGTGCCGTGCTGGAACCGTCCACAGATGTCCTCCCTCTGTGGGCTACAGCTCTGCAATGTATTAGGTCGCTCTGTCTGTTGATTGGCACATATATGGCCGGTGTACAGCTGACAGGTGTCTTGTTGTGGAGCAGTCATGGGTATATGTGGGATAGCATGACCAATGCAAACTGTACACATGCTCATAGGATGCAAGTGTCAAGGATTATGCTGAGTGGCCAGTATAGTCCTCCAGCATGGGTCCTCTGAAGTCATCCACCCCAGTCTACACAAGTGTAGAGTCTGCTTGTGCTAAACACAGTTTGTGTGCAGTGACAACCTTGCCTGGGGGTGGAGATGAGATATGGATGTCCAGGGAAAGGTGGACATGGGCAGATATCAACAATGGTGGTCTACCTCTGGTGTGGAACAGTGAGTACCCACGTTGCAGATGGACAGGTGCAATATGTATTCACCCATGTGGCTGTGGTGTGTGGTTCTGCCATAGCACATGGACCCACAAATTGTAGTGGCGGTAGGGTACCGTGGTAGAGGCCTGAGTAGTTCTCACACACAATATGCCTGTACCTGATGTTAACAACTGGAATGGTGTATGTGAATACCTGCATATCCTGGCACTGTTCCCAGGGAAGCTAAGTGTGTGTCCTGGATGTGGGTGTGGTGTTCTGGACTGGTTGTGTTGTGTGTTACAGGTCCTGTGGTCCCAAAGCATGGTATAGAACATAACCTGCCAGTGCGATGTGCATATCTGACCCTGACGTAGGTGGCTGCAAATGCATATATATGCTATCCCCCACCTGACAGGTAGTACTACATCTACATACCTCTGTGGAAATAAAGATGTCAGCACCCTAGAAATACTACAGGTGCAGAACAAATGCCCAGTAATTCGGATAGTATGCTCTGCTAATGCATCGCCCTCAAGTGTCATAATATAGTTAGGTAGGGGTTCGAATCCTGCAAATGCTCAGTGTGTGTGTGTGTGTGTGGGTGAGTGGGGTTTGTGTGTGTGAAAGGCTGTGAGAGGGAAATGTCCCTTTAGGCAACTGGGAGAACACACTACAGGATGCACACTCCCCTTTCTAAACACAGATGATGTCAGCACCCTATAAGTACAGCAGGAGAAGGGAAGCCTCCCAGTAATGCAAATAGCGCGCTCTGCTAATGCATCCATCTCAAGTGTCATAACATAGTTAGGTAGTGGTTTGAATCCTACAAATGGCAAGTGTGTGTGTTTGGATGAGGGGGGTTATTGTGTGTGTGCAAATATGCATGAGGGAAAGGTTCCTTTTGGCAACTGGGAGAACACACTACAGGATGCACACTCCCCTTTCTAAACACAGATGATGTCAGCACCCTATAAGTAAAGCAGGAGAAAGGAAGCCTCCCAGTAATGCGAATAGCGTTCTCTGCTAATGCATCCGTCTCAAGTGTCATAACATAGTTAAGTAGTGGTTTGAATCCTACAAATGGCAAGTGTGTGTGTTTGGATGAGGGGGGTTATTGTGTGTGTGCAAACATGTATGAGGGAAAGGTTCCTTTTGGCAACTGGGAGAACACACTACAGGATGCACACTCCCCTTTCTAAACACAGATGATGTCAGCACCCTATAAGTACAGCAGGAGAAGGGAAGCCTCCCAGTAATGCGAATAGCGCGCTCTGCTAATGCATCCATCTCCAGTGTCATAACATAGTTAGGTAGTAGTTTGAATCCTACAAATGGCAAGTGCGTGTGTTTGGATAAGGGGGGTTATTGTGTGTGTGCAAATATGTATGAGAAAAAATATTCCTTTTGGCAACTGGGAGAACACACTACAGGATGCACACTCCCCTTTCTAAACACAGATGATGTCAGCACCCTATAAGTACAGCAGGAGAAGGGAAGCCTCCCAGTAATGTGAATAGCGCACTCTGCTAATGCGTTTCCCCTGTGTATCGTTAGATAGGAGTTTGAAACCTGTGAATGACATGTGTGTATGTTTGCATGTGGGGAGTTTGTGTGTGTGCATTTCCGTATGAAAAACATGTTAGTTTTGGCAATCAGGAGATCACACTACCTGATGCACATTACCCTTTCAAAATACCGATGTTGTCAGCACCCTATAAGTATAGCCAGAGAAGAGGAACTATCTAGTAAACCAAATAGTGCACCTTGCTAATGTGTCCCTCTCATGTGTCATGACTCAATTAGGTAGGGGAATGAATCCTGCAAATGGCAAGTGTGCATTTGTGTGGGGGTAGTAGGGTGTGCGTAAATGCAAGTGTGAGGGAACAGATCCTTTTGGCAAATACTACAATACACCAGATGCTGCATACTCCCCCAGTAAACACAGGGGATGTCACCACACTATCAGCACAGCCAAACAGGGCTAGTTGGCTAGTAATGCCAATAGTGTGCTCTGCTACTGTGTCTATTACCATTGTCAGAGTACAGATAGGTATGTATTGGTAACCCACAACTGTCACGTGTGGTTGTGTCACACAGCATGACCTTGTGTGGGTGTTTGTACATAACAATGCATGCCATTGCCTAAACCAGCAATGGCATTGCAGACATGATGTATGTGTGTGACACATACACATAAATACCTGTGACCTGCAGTAGTTACCATGTCTGACACATGCTTTGTGTGGATAAATGGTATTAGCAATGTATACCAATATGACTGTGTCTTACTGTGCAGGGTCCGCACGTGGTATGTCCCTATACAGTGTGGGTGTCTATGGTGAAAGACCTACAGCAGGGGATACACATCTGGTCTGGGCCATATAGTGTACATGTAGTCGATGTACAGGTGCTGCATGTTCCCACCTGTTGTGGTAGTGGTAACATGTCATTCCACTGCAATTCGGTGACCACATGCTGTGAACTCTTCAACGAGAGTGTTGTAGCTACAGTAATGCTCACACACAATGTTCGGCTGGATGCAGTACGGCCTTATAAACACAGTTCATGAGACTGTCATATTGCCGGTGTTGTTATGGAGGATAGGTGGTCTTCCTGTGTATGTGAGGGTTTTGTGTGCCAGGCTATGAACCAGATGGCAGTCCGACACACTGTCAGCTGCACATGAGTAGGCCCTGATGGTTTGTGCTGTGCCAACAACCTGGAGGTGTGTGTATCTGTGTTACCTTGGGATACCACCCCCCTATCCATGTGTGTTACATGTGTAGGGGACGACAGGCATGGTATGGGGCATAACCTGTCAGTGATGGGTAACACCTGTGAGCCATGAATCATGAATCTGGTACTGCACAGACATTGCAGTTCACCGTGCTGAGGGCAGTGCCTGGTGCATGCATCTTCCGGTGTACACTGCTGTTGTTGTGTAGCAGCACTGTTAGTGTCCTAACCTGTGTGATACCCATGGAGGTCGCTATGTAAACCATGTCCTGCAGCATAAGGCAGTATGTGTGTACCAAGGAGCCTTGCCATTATACATCGGGCCATGGGTGTCACGTGCAAGATGACCCGTGCACATCATTGTGGCTTCCCTAGCATGTAAGCACACGTTGACAGCCAGTGGATACCCTATGAATGACAGTGGAGACTGAGCATAATGTAGACATACAACACCCTTCCCACATATAGTGGTAGAATACCTGGTGAGGGTATGTTGGCAACCAACATCAGGCTCATACTGGCCTGTGCCACATGCTGAGAGATCCATTCTATGTTCCCTATCATGTAGTCCAGGGAGGTATGTCTCAGGCAACCACACTGGCATGGTCAATGAGTGAGTCATATCTGTCCATGCCTCTGACTGCCCTGTATGCAATTGTGCTGTTGTGGACCATAGTGCCCCTGAGTCATATCACTGTGACCTTCACCAGATACAGCCTGTTGAGTAGGACCTCAGTGCAGCACACATGACAGGTACCTGGCACGTCTGTAGCAGGTGTGTTGTGTAGCCCTACAGGCTGTGAGTGTGTGGCACAGGGGATGTGCGTGCCATGTGTGGCATGTGCTCTGTTCCGACGGAACATATGCCCGTGTGCCAGCTGCGGAGGTGTGTGATGCCCAGGCAGGCTGCTAGTCTGAGTCCCCACGTATGCCCCAGTGTGTTCAGCATGCTGTCAGTGTGTGTCAATGTCTGACTGGTATTGTCGTCACTGTAATATATTGTATTGATTCATTTATTTATCCTACATTTGTTGACTGGGATAGCCCAACTGGATGCATGTCCATTACCAGGGGAGGCCCGTGGAGACAAGCTACGGGGGTAGCAGATACAGCATTACATAATACTAGCATTACATAGTACAAACAGATTATTTACAGAGATTACATGAGTAAGCAGGTCAAACATGTTCCACAGGTTAATGTTAGACCTGAGCACAAGCCAGGATTAAATTAAAAGTACACAGTAAAGTGGTTCACAGAAGTTACACATTCGAGTTAGCCAGGCTTGATACATTGACATAGCCAGTTAAGTGACAAATGTTGTTTGAGTCTACTGTTAAATGACCTAAGGTGGACAGTAGGGTAATATCAGCTGGAAGTGAGTTCCAGGATCTAC
Organism: Protopterus annectens; assembly: GCF_019279795.1. Taxonomy (NCBI): domain Eukaryota; kingdom Metazoa; phylum Chordata; order Ceratodontiformes; family Protopteridae; genus Protopterus; species Protopterus annectens. Next base: position 1,137,053,823 of record NC_056728.1, on the reverse strand, counting down.
TTACAGGGTTTGCAAAGAGAGAATCACCAGCTGTGTTATTAAACTTGCTAGTCTGAAGTAGTACTTTGTTAGAGGATCGAAGCGGTCTAGGATTGTTATAGGGGGTGATAATATTTGAAGTGCAGGAGTATTGTCTGGATTATAGAGGATTTTATAGGCCATACTCAGTTGGTTATACTGTATTAGGCTGGGTATTGCAAGCCAACCAAGCTGATTTAGATTGATGCAATGATGTGTCCTAAAAGGCAGGCCAGTGGCAAACCTGGCAATGTGGTTGTAGCAAATCGAGTGTTTGTTAAGGACAGTCTTGTTCATATTTGAGAGTACAGGGGATGCATACAGAAGGGTTGAAACAAGGTGTGAGCGAGCTATGGCACCTTTAGCTGGAGGGGCTAGGAAGGCTTTAATTCTGTAAAGTGACCCTAGTTTTCTATTGATGGCTTTGCTAATCTGGTTAACATGTATGTCACATATGAGATTATTGTCTATGATGACACCTAATAGTTTCAGAGATGGGTCAGGGGAGATTATTGTGCCATCAGTTGATGTTATGGTAACGGTGACAGTGGTAGACCTACGTGTTGGTGGAATAACAGCAGTTTAGTTTGATTGGGATTTAGGATCAGATGATGTTCAGAAAGCCAGTTAGCTATTGTATTAAAGGTGGTCTGGGTAGCTGACCATAACTCTACTGGAGATGTGGCTGAGCAGATCAGAGTAGAGTATACAGCATATTGGATACAGCTGACTTTTGGGATGACAGTATAACGGTCGTTAATGACGATGGAGGACAGCAAGGGCCCTAGTATAGAGCCTTGTGGTACTCTCAGGGTGTTAGGTCGAAGGTTAGAGGGTTTGTTCTGCCAGAGGCCAGCCTGCTGTTGACCATGCAGGTAGGATTGACACCATTGGAAGGCTCCAGTATCTAGACAGTCTTTGCAGGGTGTGGAGTACAAGTTGGTGATCAACCATATCGTATGCCTTTGAATTATCCAAAGAGAGGGCTGTGGATATATAATTATTGTTGCAAGTATGGCTTATGGTGTTAGTAAAGGCTAGGAGGCCTGACGTAGTGCTGTGATGAGGACGTAAGCCATGCAGAGTGTCTGCCATACTGCGAGTTTGGATTAGGTGGTGCATGACTTGTCTATGACGAAGGTTTCCATAATCTCTGCAAGTGGAGAGAGTATAGCTATTGGCCTATAATTGGAGACTTCAGTAGAGCTGCCTCCTGTGTGAAGTGGGATTGCATATGACATTTTCAAGATGGTGGGAAAGTTAGATTCTAACATGGTTCCTTTGATTACCTTGGAGACGGGGTAAGCAATAGCATCATCTGGTTTTGATAGGTACTCGGCAGGGAGTTGATCAGCAGACAGTGTAGTGTGTTTAACTGTTACAATCAAGGTACGGGGAAGTGAAGTGGCGACTGGTTGGCAGCTGGACGCAAGTAGTTTACTAGGGGTGCTGCTTTCAGGACCAGGGGAGCTAGGAGGTAGATGGCTAGCTAGGGCCTGAAATGTCTCAGTAAAGGACTGGCCAAAGCTATCAGGAACATCTTCAGGGGTATTATCAATAGTAGCAGCAGGGATTGGGGTTGATGCTTGTCCTGGACGTAGTATATATGACATGCCACCTGACAGGGTATGGCATTACCGGGTTCAGAGAGACCAGTCCCAGATTGGCTGTGTGGTGGCATCCCACACATGTGTTGTACGTTCCTGGCCAAGGGTGATGGCTGACTGCATACATGTGGCAGCTGTGACAATGACACATGACTCACATAAACCACGACTGGACCATAGAGGCGATTCACAGGTTACTGTTGCACATGCCACCCTAGTAGTGTGATTGCCATGGTGAGTACCAACACATAGGGCCAATGGGGAACAACATACTGAAGGTGTGTATGTGTGGGTGGACTGCCACTGTTTCATAGCACTGACATATATGACTGCACACGTGGGTAAATGCCAGGTCAGACGTGTGCAATGTGTCACAGGCAACGTACATGCATACAGGACAGACAGTGACGTTCTGTCATGTGTAAAGTTGACATACATATCGTACGCTATGCAGATGTCACTAGCAGTCTACAGAAGCACTGTAACTCTGCATTGCAGGTGTAAGCAGTGTTCCAGGGGACCCTAGCGAACATGCATGCAAACAAAGCTACAGTAAACAGGGCTGGAAGTAGTGCATTATACAACAAAGAAGGGGTAACAATAACAGTAAGTAACAATGCAAATATGTAGGCACTATCAACATGTACCCAGGAATACGCAGCACAGATGCCCATGGTAGAACCGATATGATGTCATACTTATTTGTGATTTGGATTACATTGGTACTGCACACATATCTACATGCGCGAACATCCACATGGCATAGTCGTTGTGGGCATCTTGACACCATTACTGTACATGTCCACCATTGCATATCACTACTTGCATTAGCTTTCCCCCTGTACTACCCATGTATGCGGCTATCTGTTGACAGCCTTACCACCGGCATGCAATTATGTGCAGCTGTTATACTTTGGTATGTACTATGGGTGCAGATAACAATTCAGGACATTCATACAGTTACTACAGCAGGCATGCTGGGGTGAACACACAGTCATAGCAGCACACTGTACTGTTACCAACATGATACTACTAATACACATCTATGTAGTCACCCTGTGCATCAGCAACGTGTTTACCTGTTCCCGCAATGATGTTGGAGATTGCAGGAGGTGGCACAGTGTCATCATATGCACAGGGTGTGGATTAGGTATGCCTGAGTCAGCCACTGATACCACCAATTGACATGTGTGTGTATGTGTGTTGGTGAGGGGCAGCAGTACAGGGTGGGGCAGTGTTGGTGCAGTGTGTGCATGTATGTGGTTGCCCTAAGTGTTGACATTTCACATGTGTGTATGCACGCACACAGTTCCACCTCATGGCTGCCATATACAGGGGTTTGTGGACAGCCACAGACTGCACCTGGCAGGCCATACAAATCAGTGTCTGTGTGCACGGACACGGTACCTGTGCCTGGCAGGGGTGCTACGGACCGTATCCAGTACAAAGCCAGACTGGGTACTGTCATCAGAAGCGGGGGGGTGTTGACTGGACACATGCCCTGTTGGGACTGTCCAGAGCCACGTGCACATGGTCTCCTGGGGCGTTCTGATGACAGCACAGACCCAGCATTGCTGGGGCTGCTGCTGGCACTATGGGGGCGTGCACGAGCCTGTTGTCATCCGCGCCGACTGCCAGCTGCTGCTGCTGCTGGCATACGGCCACGTTGACGCCGCAAACGCCCACCATTGCCCTGGCTCATGGACATCTGGTTGTGGAACTGCTGTAATATGTCCCCACAATGTCTGTCTATGACATCGGTGAAGTTACGGATAGCATCCGCAATGTCACGCATACTGTCTGTCATGGCTGTGCGACATGCTCTGAGCTCCCTCAGACCCTGTCTGGTGTACCTTTCCATACGTGACTGAGCCTGCATGACAGTCCAAAACATAGCTGAGGTTGACAGACCTCTTTGGGCACGTCGGCCAGAGGCAGTAAGCCAACGGATGCTCCCACGAGAACCCATGGGCAACTGTCTGTGTGGTACCATCAGAGGACCCTGCCCATGGCTGCTGTGTGGGGATGCATGTGCCACAGGTACCACATTACCCTGGTCTATGCCCGCTGTATCTTGTCCATCACCTAGGGACAATGGTGACAAAGGATGTACAGGCAGGATGACTGTGCGCAATGATGGGGTTGACAGCTGTGTACTGTCAATTGGCTGACCAATGGCAGACCCTGACACACCTTCCTGTACCATTACACAAATATCATCATTACCAGTAGCCGTGGCACAGGATTCAGGTTCCCTGCTGCAGGTCACCAGAGCAGCCCCAGAACCTGTGGGATGAAGACAGGAAACACAGTTTACAGTCTCCAGACATTGTTACCAGTGATGCACTTATACACACATGCACACATGCACACATGGACACATGCACACAGGCACACATGCACACATGCACACATGCACACAGACACACATGCACACATGCACACGTGGACACATGCACACATGGACACATGCACACATGCACACGTGGACACATGCACACATGGACACATGCACACATGCACATGTGCTCACATGCACACATGGGCACATGCACACATGCACACATGGTCACGTGTACACATGCACGCATGCACACGTGCACACATGCACACGTGGAAACAGGCACACATGCACACATGCACACGTGGACACAGGTACACATGCACAGATGCACACATGGACACAGGCACACATGCACACATGGGCACAGGCACACCTGCACACATGCACACATGCACACCCCACAGTATACACACAGAGCACTACTGAGTTACACTACTGTTACTAGCATTAACAGGACTATTATAGGTTATGTTAAACACACTCACCAGCATGGATGGCCTGTCTCGCTGTAACCCTGGAGGGACCTGCAGAAATGATGAGATTAATGTCAGTGGGCACATCTGTGCCATTGATATTGCATATGATACAGTGTACAGAACAGTCAGGTGTACATATGGCATATTACCTGCACGCTCCATGTCGTGCTGCTGTGTGGAACTAGCCTCCATCATAATGCAGGTGTACTGCTGTTGGTGTTCCAGGGCTGGAGCCACAACACTTAGGAGTAGCCCCTCCAGTCTGGTGAGGGGGGGATGTGTGGCCACCCCACCTCCTGTGGCGACCTGTTGCCTGTGGATATCTGATGCACGCTGCCGGACACTTTGGATTAAATCACTGCAGTGATGTCGTACCTGCTCATATGTCCTGTTATGCATGCCAATATCATTTACCCTACGGACAAGGTCTTGCCACAGTGCGGCCCTCTCCTGCTGATTCTGACTGGTGCGGGAAAACAGGATGTCATACTCCCGCACCAGGCTCTGGTGGATCTCCTCATCTTCCGCCACAGAGTAGGCGTAGGTCTCCCTGGAAGAGAACACAGACAGGATATCAGCAGACCATGTCAGCAATATATGGCACATATACCATACATGATACTCATGTGTACTGATATACTACTACTCCCATATGTTGCATGTGTGTGTGTCGTGGTGGATACACAGGTACATGGCCAGATATCAGTGCTCAGCCAACACCTGTGCAACAATACCTGCCACATTCCACACAACGTAGTAGCATGCCCCATCGGTCAGCACACACTGACAAGTGCAATGCACAACCTCACTGTGGGGGTTCATCCCAAGGTACTGTATGTGGGACACCGTCCACTACTGTGATGTGGACAGATGTTACTCGGCCTGGATATACATATCCCACCACCACCACCAGCACAGTAGACTACTTTGATATGTATGTGATTAGACAGTTATTCACTTGCTGGGACTGAGATGGTATCCATGCAGCACACTGGGCCAGTGGAAGCCACAAGCCACACTGCTGACCCCTTTGCAAATGCTTACCATGGACATGCCACAGATTGCATGACACTTGCACACACATGTCTAACCCAGACCCTATGCACAACGGTTAGGCATCCTGTCCGGTGGACCCCAGACAGAGGCAGATTGTATAACAATAGCAGGAGGCTACTGCAGGACAGAGCACATTCACATTAAGGGTAGGCATCTGTGGTCAGCACTGGTACTACGTTACGGTCCGTCATAACAACAGCCACGGCCTACTCTGGGAGGGAAATGGACACAAACACTATGGATGACCACAGGGCCTTCTTCGGTTATGTTACACATATGGACCACATGCCTCAGATATGCTCTGTGTTAGTCCACACCTACTTAACATTCTCCACACACGGATATTGGCAACAATCCTGCAGACATGTTCGGTGCACATATCCCCCCTCCTTCTCCCCCACCTTTGAAATATTTATCCCAGCTGGATGTAACCTCCCTATCATCTCACATGTCCGGGTGAGGGCCGCCCTCAGCAGAGGGGAACACACAGCACCACTGTGACCCCGTGGTCCCCCTGGATGTGTGCTACCGGCACTCTGAGAGGACATACCACCGCATGTAACACTGATAGTTTATCTTGGCCGAGCTACAGGATATGTACCTGGACAGTGGCATACAGCAACAGTGGTCCCACACCACTAAGGGGGCACCTCGACTGACCCTGGGAATTACCACATCATATGCATAACGGGCCTGGTCTGCTAAGCTATGGAATTATGCAGTATGGGATGCATATGCGGTGACATCAGGTACCTGCAGACACTTGTTCCCAGCCAGTGTGCCTTTGGGATGGGCTGATCCTGACTTTTGAGCCTGGCTGACATTTCAAAGCGGTCACTACAGCCAATGCTGGGCCAACGCACAGACACATGCTGCCAGGATCCTGGCCTATGACTGATCGACATGTGATGTATGGACATCCCCTTTTGGTGGAACTACCTACGCACAACATATCACATGGACATACCTATGGATACAGACCTATGACACATTTGGAGGGTTCACAGTATGCACACTATTAACCTGCTACTTTGAATTACCTCTGTTTGTCGCAGCTGGTTGCGTTACCACAGCTTCTGCTTGCTGCTGCTACTGTCAGTGCTGACAGCTTCGGGTTGCAGAGTCACAGTGTCTGGTTCTTTTTTTTCTCTCTCTCTCTCACTTCTCGCTCTCCCTCTGTCTGCTTACAGACAATGCAATGAATGTATTGCATGTGGGGAGTGTTAGCACTGGATGCTTTTGTAGGTATCTGCATAGGTCCATGTGATGGCCTCTGCACCAGTTGTAAGCCAGCATTTGCTAATTGCATACAGCCAGTTGTGTACTGATTGCAGTTCTCACTGTGATTTCAGGTCAGTGCTATAAAAGGGTATGTGGGATAGGCGTTGCCCTTTCAGATTGTGAGGGCGGGACCATGCTGGTATGCTGTGGACAGTGTTCTGTGAGTGTAAAGGTTAGTATCTCTCTCATGCTTCAGGCTGTGTTGTATATTCACAATTCTCCATTCCTCTCTCATGTTCCCTGTAGCAAGTGTGTATGCACATTGACTCCTACAACTATATATAGATATGTTTATATATATATATATATATATATATATATATATATATATATATATATGTACATATGCATACATATATCTATGTACTTTAACTGACCTTATTATCTACAAGCTGCCAACCAGCATGGCTGTTTCTGTTCACACACTACTATTATGGAAATCCAGTAGTTTTGACATTTATTTTAAATGACATGCTTTGTGTACTACACATCCTATATTCCCTTTACATTCATCCCTACTATTACATGTTATATTTATTTTAGCACAATGTTTTTGTATAAGAGTCATGGCTTAGTGGTAGGTCGTACAGACTAGTGTTTCCTGGGTTCGGGACTGACAGTGGGATTTTATTTTGCTTTTGAACTGAGTACAGGACCTGTCAATCAAAGTGACTAAGGCACTTTTAAGCAGTTGTAACCGGGTTAGCGCTGGTTTGCGCAGAGCTCACGCATGCGCACTGGTGGTTAGCTCCGCGCACACCCGCTTACAACCGCTTAACGGTGCTTACTCTGGCGCACACCCGCGCTATTTTCTTTGAAAGAAAAGAAAATGGGGAGACAGGAAAGTGGTGAAAAAGGGGTCACAAAGAGGGTAAGACAGTAGGGAAACAAGCTTGGGATGTGCAGGAGGGATGTAGGTAAGGCCCATAGCTGCCCATTTCTTCATCAGCAACAGCTGTGCATATGTATGTAATTTGGTGTGACATTTGAAACCTTCCACCCCTGAGAGAGGTGTCAGGACAACAATAAAAGTTGTTGTACAGCCAATTGTAATTGATAGGTTCCATGTCCAGCAGACATGTGTGCGGAATGGGCAGCTATGTATGGGGCGTAATTTTTTTGTGGGTACAGAGTGCCCTTTTTTTTTTTTTTCAGGTGAGAGTGGTATGTCAGGTGAAGGAAGTTGGTACAGCTGGGGAGGTAGGTTGGGTAGGTAAACAGACAAGACAAACAAGACGCATACAGGGGCAGTGTATGACATGTGTGGGGGGGTTACACAATTGACGGGGACAGAGGTTTGGATATCCAGAGCCCATGAGCCCACAGATGGCAAAAGTGGAACTGATATCCCCACCCATAGGCAGTTGCCACTGTTCCTTCACTGCCCAGGACGAGGCTGTGCTGGGGGCTGTGTAGGCGGGGCAACAGGCATGCCCGTTAGTTGCGCCACCCATGCCTCGAGCTGGCATAGGGGCTCGAGAACAGAGTCCCGAATCTCCCTACGCACCACAGTCCGGATGCTACGGAGGGTGAGTGGTGGTCCTCCTCCGGCCACACTTGCAGAGGGGGGGGTGAGCCCCATCTCCTGCAGCGCTTCCACCCGCAGGTGGCACAGGGCCACCGGCGGAGGGTCCGGACTCGGCACTAGTGCCAGGTGCACTCGCCAGCTGAGGTGGGAGAGGTGGGTCCACTGGAACCCGCCTTCCCTGTCGTACTATGTTTTGCATTATGTCATGACAGTTTGGGTTAGTGACATATAATACCATTCACAATTAGTTGTAACAGCATGCATTAGTATTCCCATTAACCAAACACCCAGATATTCACACCATTGAACAGCGTGCATAACACATGCATAATTTGAACAGGAATACACAGTCCAACAACATGCAGGGTTAATTGATGGCAACAGGCCATCAGGTGTGGATGTATGAACAGGGCAGATGCATCAACAGACATGCAAATATATATGACCCAACAGGACAAACGTCCAGGGGTGTTAATTGTGATTGCACATACCATTTTCACGTGGAATGGGTTATATGTGGTTATAGGGTGGGGTGAGAAAAGTAATATTAACACCTTCGAATAACAATACATATGCTGTACATTTCTAATAGCTACAGTTATATACACACTACTGTTCTAACTACAGTTTCCTATATGATAACTATTTCAACTTGGTGATAGGACTGTTAATGCAACATCAATATACATTTTATGGTTCTTCATACACATTCATATCTAGCTTTGTTCAGCTACATCAGGGCTACATTTGCTTTATATAGCTGTAGACAAGTGTGGATGTTTGGTATATCAGACAAACATCCTATCTGCATATTGCAGACTGAGAGCAACATATCCTGATTTTGGGATACACATTCCAGATGCAGAAACACTTTGAACAGATTTTGCTGTTTGGTTTTGAATCTCACATGCATTTCATTCTGTCTTGACTGCAGTATACTTTATTCAGGAGTTATTACTACTGTATTGCTGGATTCATGGCACTTTCTCACACTCTCTCACTTGCTGTCATTTTACTATTCAGGATGGTACTTCTAGGCTTTATTGACATGTTTTAACAGTAGTTATTACAATCCTTTCCAGCAGTCTCACTTCTGTCATGTTTCAGTATTTCCACAGGGATATATTTCACACATGTGATTTCATCATCTTCTGCAGCTATACTTTTCAGCCTGCTGCAGGTTGTGTACTATTTTCTTACAGGCAGGGCATTTGTATTTCAGAATATATGTCGGACAGTTTCATGTTTAGGTTAAACTTACAGGCTGACACACTTTTGTAATCAAGCAATACTTGCATACACTTTCACACTGTTACTTGCAGATTTTATTCCTTACTGACTACACTGCACTCTTTTGCTGACTGTCATACTTTTATATTTCTTTACAGTTAGTGGTAGTGGATTACTGACCTGCCTGGTGGTGCAACCGCACCAGCCTATCGCCATAGGCTCTGCGGTTCGCAGAACGGACACCTGCAGCTGTAATATAAATGAAGTAATATTGGAATACACATCTCCATAATATCAGCTAGTTTAATTTCTTACATACATAATTAAATGTTACTTACTCAGTAGTGGGGCGTTGGGTGTTTGCCGGGCCTCCTGGATCCAAAAGTTCAGTTGGTCCTGCTTGTGTCTCTTCAGGTCCACATGGTGGTAATGGACCTGCTCACCAGTCCTTGGAATCCCTGTGGCACTGGTGAGATCATGAGCCAACCGGTCCCATGCCTCAGCCCTGTATGCTCCCCACAGGACCTGGCCCTGCATGAGTTGGGCCTCATGATTATGGACTAGGAGCCAGACCATGTACCTGGACTCCTCAACACCCCACCTCTGTGCTCGAAAGCGACTACCCTCTCCTACTCCTGTCATTCTGCCTGCAGGTCAGTTCTACAATCGTTTATGCTGTGTATTCCCGCCTATGGGGCTTATATAGTCCGTTTTTCCCGCACATATCTGTGATTGGCCATTTTGGAATTGTATCAACTTCAGTAAACCTGCATTGTCATGCTCTAGTTTGTCTTCATTCCTATATATTAGCTATTATTGCATTTACAGGTACTGCTGTCATGGCTTAGTGGTTCTGTACCTTGACTATGGTGTATAGTATCCTGGGTTCGAACCTGACCACTGCTTTGTATTTTTCATGACTGTCTAGACATGCTGAGGGGTGTGTCTGTGTAAAAGCAGTTTTGATACGGTTTGCTCAACGTTGCCCGCCGGTTAGCTCGTTTGCGCGGTGCACAGCTCCGCACAAACGGGGTACGCTGCTTTAAGCCTCATTTGGCTATCGGCACGCATATTACGCTCAGCTCAGTTAGGGGCACATAGATTTAGCGTGTTAAACCACTGCTCAGCTACGGGCACTCATTTTGCACCAGTTAAACCACTGCTCATCTACAGGCAGATGCACTCACCCTGTTAAACTGTAGCTCATCTATGGGCACATCTGGCATTTTTTATTTTTTTGTTACCTCACATTTCTTCAATATAAATGGGCTATTTCATTACATTTTACATAAGTTGTGGTTTTATGTGTACTTATTTGTCAGGGACTTGTTTCCTGCTTATTTTGCAAAAAAAAAACATTGGTGTTGTGGGGGCTCGAACCATGAATGCCTGTTCTGCAGCCAACATCTCTACCGCTACGCTATTGCTTCCTGGTTTATTTTGCATATTTAGTTCTTATATGCTTTCCCACTGACTGCTAACTGTAGCTGCGCTACGGGCACGCCCGCGCAAACGAGCGCACTCATGGTTAAACATCTATACAGTTTAAAAAAAATATATAACATGTTCATTTATATATATTTTATGTTCATAGTCTGTGGGGGCATGTGTTGTGTTGTGTTTATTCACATTTCCGTGGACTCTGTTGTGGGTGTTTACTTTGGGTACTTTTCCTCTTCTGGGGGCGTGTCCACTTACAAGGCTCGGCCTACGGACACGCCCCCTACTGTCTTACACGGACCGTGTTGGCCTTCAGTGTGATTCAGCATGCTCTCATTAATATGCAGAGCATGCTGACATCACTCCATTTAACTGCAGCCTCCGTGTATGAGTTATAACTCTTACACGGAGGCTTCGTGAATCCTTGCCACTGTCTTTCTGATGTAAAAACATGGATAACACTGACACAAGGCTAAATAAATAACTCTTTTTATTACAATTATAATAATGTTTAGCCTTAATGACAATGTTGTTCACCTTCACCGAGTCCCTGACCATCAAGTCATTCACCATTAGTGGGGAAAATCACCCAGTTCTTCTCAATAAAGTCAGTCCCAGAAAGGTGGCCAGTCCAGATAATATCCTGGGTAAGGTGTTAAAGATCTGTGCAGACTAACTATGTATAGTATTCACATATATAGTTAACACCTCACTTGGCCTAACAAAGGTCCATTCATGTTACAAAGTAACAAATATCATCCCTCTACCCAAAAAAGCCTCACTCTCCAACTTGAACGACTTCAGGCCTGATGCACTAACATACACAGTTATGAAATGTTTTAAGAGGTTAGTCAAGAAACACATCTGCAGAACTACCATCAATGTTTGATCCACTGTAGTTTTCCTACAGAGAAAACAGATCCACAGCTGGTGCAATTGCGGTCACATTGCTTCTTGCTCTTGAGCATCTGGAGAGCAGCGGATAACTATGTGAGAATGCTATTCATCAACTTCAGCTCAGCATTTAACACAGTTGTCCCCATGCAATTGATCAATAAGCTAGTACATCTGGACATCAGTAAACACCTCTGCAATTGGATCCTGGACTTTTTAATTAACAGGCCACGTAAGTCTTGTGTGGACAAGAATACCTCTAGGAGCATAACACTCAACACAGGTGTTCCTCAGGGTTGCGTTCTCAACCCCCTATTGTTTACTATCCTAACCCATCACTGCAAAGCAAACTTCAGTACAAATCATATCATCAAGTTTGCTGGTTTTACCATAGTCACTGGTCTCATCAGGAGAGTGGATGAGAGTGCATACAGAGAAGATGTTAACACACTGATTGCCTGGTGTGCAAGAAACAACCTTGACTCGAATGTAAGTAAAACAAAAGAGATCATCATAGACTACAGTAAAAGGCAAATACCCCATACACTGCTCCTGATCAATGGCAAGATGGTGGAAAGGGTATGCAGTACCAAATTCCTATGAGTTCATATCTCTGATGATCTCTCTTGGTCCAGGAACACCTGCCACATAGTGAAGAAAGCACGCCAACGTCTCCACTTTTCAAGAAGACTCAAAAAGCACTTTCCACCTTCTACAGAGCAACAATTGAAAGCAGCCTAACATCCAAATCTTTGGTATGGTATGGGAGCTGTTTGGTCGCAGATAAGAAATCCCTGCAGAGAGTGGTGAGAGTTGTCGAGAGGATAACTGGCACTAGTCTGCCCACAATCCAGGATCTTTATACATCAAAGAGCCTAAAGAGAGCCAACAAAATGCTAAATGATGCAACCCATCCTGCAAAGAATATGTTTATGAGCCTGTCATTGGGTAAAAGATATCACAATATTCAATGCAGGACAACTTGATTCAAAGACAGTTGTTATCCGAAGGTGATCAGACTTCTTAATTCCAACATTAAGTCTGATCACTGACAGGTCAGGAAGTTGGGACTTCCCATTCACTATGAGATATTATTTTATCTATTATTTTTTAAGCCCAGCCAACCATTATAACTTATACTACTAACTCAGGTGGAATATTTTTTTTCTTCAGCTGCTACTTCTATGTGCTTGTTCACCCATAATGTGGTATATGGTTCATGTGCAATACTATTATTTGAACCTTGCTGCTAGTTTTGTGTTCTTAGTATCTTAACAAATGTGTATTTCTCGGAATATATGTAGCTATATACTTAAGTATAGATTTGATTTATAAGACGGTGATAGTATTATTATATGTTGTTTTAAATTATGTCTTTCTATGTATGTGATTTCTTTTTTGTCTGTCCCATGATGAGCTGATTGCATGGAATCTCATTTAATCTACACTTGTGTAGATCTAAATGACAATAAAGTTACTAGTGACTTGACTTTTGACTTTTTGACAATAATGGCTCTAATGTTCTCACAATCAGTACTATAGGCTAATATCAATGACCAGATAAAATTATTTTTACTAATTCTGTAGTTATTTGGGGACACAGTCTCTTGAATGATGAGATTAGTGATAACTTGGGTTTAAAACCCAGGTAGTGTATAGGAGCGGAAGAACTGTTAAAGCATTTTTAGATCAGGAGGAGGAGTGTATTAATATGCAAGCCCCTAATGAAAGAAGAGGTACCTTTAAGTGCAGCAGTTGTGCACAATGCCAACACTTGATGGCCTAATGAGAATAACTGGGATCATACCATAGATAATTTGAGGGGACCCGTGCATATGGTAAAGCATTTTGGAGCTGCCTCTATCTATTAGTAATACAGAGAGAAATCCTGGGGTAAATTTTATATTATCCCTCCACAGATCCAAGTTACACTTGAATGTGGACAGGGATGAGCTTTGTTTTATGTGGATAGAGAGTCTGTTCCAAAGTAGTGGTATCCTCTGTGAGATATACCTGTCCCTCCAAACTGTTCTATTGATCTTGCAAAAGAGGTTTAGATCCCTGGATCAAGTATTTATTGATGTCATTTGACTTCTGATATGCAGTAAATCCATCAGTATTAGGTCAGAAGATGCAACAGGTCCCTAAGAGCAACATGTCTAACTGGATGGGGAACAGAAAATACACCCCTGGATTTCCACTTGTGTCCCTGCTGGATAGGAGCATCAGGTGTTGACTTGTTGGAACATGGGCTAAATTCTTGGGTAGGCTTGTAAGGGCCTCACGGCCAATAGCCTAATAACTTCATATGATCCTGTGATCCTATAAGTTCCCAAATCCCAAACAACTGGATCAGCTCTCAGGGGTGTATTGTCAGTGTGGTAGTTCCATTCCAGTTACACAGTCATCTTTTAAAGTTATGGGGTCAGAAGTTTTCACCTGCTGTTGAAAAATGTCTGTCAGAAATAGATGCAGTATTAGAAAAGCAAAGTTTTAGGGCCATCCTTGAGTTTCATCTATTCAAATAATCGGAAGGAACATCTTTGAGATGTGCATTCTGAGTGAATTTGTTTAATTTCATGTCAGTGTTTCTGCCAGCAGTAGCAATACAGAGAACTAAATATTGAAATTCTTACATGTATTGCTCCTCAGATAACCAGGAATAATTCCAAAATAAGTTTTTCCATTGGCTATAACATAGTATACATATAAACTCCTACCCTAGTATATAAACTCCTAACCCCAGTAGTGAATAGAATTTCACAAACAATATATTTAAAAAGCACAGTGTGACACAAAGCTGATTTGAGATGATAAATAGCATTTCTGTAGTCACAGTTAGTTATGTATTGTCACGAAAAATCCCAGCACCCAGCAGCTGATGCATAACATCACATACATACTTAATTGTCCACAAAGGCCACATGACAGAATTAAACACCTGTACTGAAGCTGCTATCACACTTGTGATGGGGCTACTATATTTTCAATGCACGACTTTACAGAACCATGCATAGCCTCAATAAATATAAATACATGTTTGTTTCATTATCAAAACCAAATGATTTTCTCCACTGCTTCCTATCCTGCCCTATCCTATCATATCCTACCTGATGCTGTCTTATCATAGTATGATTTTTTTCTTGCATGATATCACAGTGTTTCCCATTTGCACGCTTTTTCCCTTAACAGCACAAATGTCAAATTATGACTGTTCTATAAAAACATTGACATTCTTACAATAACTTGTGAGACTGATTCCACTTGCATATTGAGGTTCAGTTAAGTCTTGTTAAGTTTGCAAAACAAAACAATATTTGGGCACAGCTTCAACTTCTATAAAGAAGCAGTTCATGCTTTATTATACAGCCCACTTAATATTAGAATGGAAATGAACATAAATACTCTCTTGGGCAGACCTGAGAATGAAATGTTTGTATACTCCTTGAGCATTCATTAACAATTTAGTGAGGGCAGGCGGCCTCTGAAACAAAGAGTAAGACTAGTATAGTAACACAGTGTGTGGAAGGGGGTGTATGAATGTGTGTGTGTGTGTGTGTGTGTGTGTGTGTGTGTGTGTGTGTGTGTGTGTGTGTGTGTGTGTGTGTGTGTGTGTGTGTGTGTGTGTGTGTGTGTGTATACGTATGAGTGAGTCAATGTGTGAAGTGTAATATCATTCTGTGTCTGTAGATGTACACTTGGCAATAATAAAACCTAAGCTTTTTTAGAGAACTCTGTTATTATAATTGGGAAGAAACTCCTTAGATACCACTAAAAGGGGTGACATACCACAGAAAAGAACAAACACCATTAGATACAAGAAATGGTAGACAAGGCAAGGAATATGAGCTCAAATGAGCTGTTAGGGTTAATCTTCCTGCCTGTGATCTGTATCAATCACCACTAATCACATTGGCTGAACATATTGTACAGGTTTTGCATGCACTTACATCTGTAGTGTATCCAATATCTCTCAACTCGGGGGTACTAGTGCTACATTACACGGTCAGCAAGTGGTTTGCTATCAGTCTGATCCCTTGATTTGGCTACAAATGCATGTTCCAGAACAGTCGAGAACATGGATACACCATGGGTAAACCACAGTTGAAGTGATCATGTGACATTCTGTCAGAGTACAGCATGGACAAGGCAACATTGTAAAACTAGACTGGAACCAACATACGACTTTCAGCAGATAAGGAAGAAGAAATAGGAACTCTCCAAATGAAAGTAGAAACGTGCCTTTCCGAAGAATGACAAGGGAGAACTAAATGGAAGCTTTAATAAATGAATAGAGTTGCTGGTTTGCCATTGTCTTCTTGCTCATTAGCAGAAGAAGTATTGATGAAAAATGAGTCTGACTGCTGTTGTTATATGGCAAGAGAAAGAGAAGCTCATTGAGAAATTGGTAGACTTGGTGACAGCAGTGTGATACATGCCACCCTATTTCAGCTTGACCTTTATTTAACAGTAAGTGTCTGATATGAGATACGTGAGAGAAATCCAAAAACAAAACCATGCACTCTGACTTCATTTTGACATCACCTGTACATTACCCATTGCGTTACCTTTGTTTTTAAACATGTGATACTTAGTCAACTATATGTTCTGCATTCTATCATCAGTCAAATTTCCTCTGTTTTTCTATTGCAATATACATGCTTTTTTAATGGTAGTTTAATGCCAATTATTGTATGTGCATGCAGGAATATACATTCTTTCTGGGAGTTTAGAGGAACTTTCCTGCAAAACTAACTTTTCTAAATCATGAAATTGTCTTACATAACGATATGATTCACTAGCTGTACAGTTGACTGCACTGTAATCTACCTACAGCTTACACCATATACCTGAGCTGCCAATAATATCATTTTCACATATAAAAAAGAAAACTTGTCAGGAAAAAGAATAACAATCACACAGGAAGCAGCATTTTGTCATTTCCATTGAAAATACCAATGTTGTTATTCACGTGTGTTCCATGTAGTATCTTACATTCTGATGTTATGTATGGTTATAGTTTGTCTAAAATAAACAGATCAGGAGATAGTATTTGTTAAAAGAAGATGCAATAAAAAGGTAGAAGCTTTTAATGGTGGAATAATGTTTTAGTTAGTGCTATACTACAGTTTTTATTATTGTATAATTATGTAGCTTCCATCTGTGAATTCCTTATGTACAGCTACTGTTAGCTCATTCCTGGAAGCTTTAATATTATCAATAAACATTTTTCTTAATTTCACTTTATAGACATGGGGTATGCTAAGTTTCAAATCATTATAATATAACATCAGGCTCCATGGTGCAGTGGGATGGAGCCTTGATTGTGACCAGGATGACCAAAGTTCAGTTAGCAAATTGGTCACTTGAGGAGTCAACTTGGGGTATGTTTGAGAAGGCTGCATTAACTCACCTATACTAGAAGGAGGGAGAACAGGGACACTTCTTGGGTGCACCTTCATGATTGATCCTTGATAAACACTGGAGATGCGTGGAGTGAGTATGTTGTCTACAAGGGGCAAGGAACTGACTGAGTCACACAAGAAGGTGTGGACAATACACAATGCTAGCTCATTGCACGCTGAACCCTTGGACAGTATGTGTGGAAGCAGGAAGAGGGCATAGACAGGTCTTAAAAGAGAAATACTCTTAAAGCAGTGATATGATGTGTCCCCAGGATGCCACAGTCTTCACACTGACCATAAACATGGATGGACTTAGTCTGAAGAAGGACGTCAGGTTAATCAGTCATAGCGATCTAGGAGAGACACTGGAAGTCATTGATAATCAGTTGTGGGAATGCAAAAATGTCTTTAAAGAATTAAAATGTAACCATTGCTTCACTGTACAGGTTTCAGTAATTCCAGTTCTACTGGAAATGAAAAATATCGGTACTATTGTAGCCTACATAGTGCTGTTTATATATACTGTCAGCAAAATGCTGGGTTCAGCTAAAAGAGTTGTTACTTTTGCAGTCTTTGGCTCATCAAAATCTACTTTGGTTTTATGTAAAAACAACACTCTTCATCTTGAGTTATGCAAGTCATCTACTAGGAATGTTCCCTTTGTCCTTCAATGATAGCTTAAAATATATGGATTTGTTTAGTATTACTCATATAGTTTGTTTAGAGCCAAATATGCACATACATTTCAAGCCTACAACAATGGTTACTTAACAGCTTTGTTGAACTTAGAACTGGTTACACCTGTCATTATTTATTTTTAATTAAACTCAGGCTTCCTTCCTCATAACTTTATACCACTGTTGAGACTGTAAGCCTTAAATTGTAAATAGCATATATAGTCTTATGAATCTGAAAAAATATTCCTCTTTCTCAATCAGTAGTTTATTGTGACATTTTCTACCAAATTGTGATTTCTTGTAAAGTACACCGTATGCAGTATTATTTTCTTCGTACTAGACTGTTTCACTGTTATATGTACCATGTGTGAAAAGTTTCTGTTTTTGTAGAGTTTTAATATCCTAGTGTGTAATACATTTTGTATTGTTCAGCAATCTCTGTATTACTTTTACTCCCCAGGCCTCTGATGAAATGAGGTTTTATGCCTAATTGGACATTCCTGGTAAACAAATACAAATTAATAAATAAAATGACTACATTTTGAACTACAAAATGCTAGCTGTAAGTTTGCAATTGTTCATAATAATAATACATCTCAGTTTATTATGCATCTTAGGATCAAACCTCCTCAGTTTATTAATACCACTTGAACATTATACTCTTTTAAGATATGATCTGACATCTAGATGGGCGAGTAGAAGTACTGTATTTGTTCTGTATTTATCATATTGCATTTCTAGAAGGCCATTAGGCTTAAGGCAGTGCATCTACTAAAACAGTGTTCTGATCTGCTGTTTATGTTGTCCAACACTATTTACACTGTTGGAGGAAGTGGGTCTGCTTACCTGAATGGTGAGAACACAGATTAACAAATTCTTGCTGGTAATGTAGAAAGCACTGCTGTTGGTGAGCCTGGCACTAGCAAAAGTAACAAAAAAATAATAAACGACATGGCAAGCAACAAAGTAATAATTAAAAAAAATAAATGAGACATTAAAAGGCAGCCTCAAAAAACTCACAGCTAATGCAGTCAGAAAAAGAAGCACCATGAAGTTTACAGCTTGTACATTTCAAATTCCTCTGCTAACAGCTACTGAGACTAGAAAAAGCAGGGACCATTAACTTTGGATTTCAGATGGTTGTTCTTCTCCATGAGGCTCTATTCTGACCATCACATCATTCAAGCCTGTAACAAGTCAGGGGATTAAGTCTGCCAGTATAAAATACTGGCATTGGTTTTCATATTAAATCCACCTGTATTGCAACACTCAGGGAGCTATCCAAAGGATCCATTGACTAGGGTTTTGTATTAAATCCACCTGTATTGTAATACTCAGGGAGCTATCCAAAGGATCCATTGACTAAGTACTTCTGTGCCACTTTATTAATCCTACATGGTCACCTTCCTAGCATTTAAACACTCTTGATTATATGTTATGTATGGAATTATTTTTCATATAGTAACACTGGTGACTGAAAAGCAGGAAGTCAGACTGTTTCTGATTTAAATAAATTATAGTCTGTTGCACAAATACACTATGACTCTGCAGAACAGCTTCATGCATCATCACTTATTTGAGATCCAAAACCTCTACCTCCTTAATTCAAACCACGTGCAAGAAAGCTGGTACATCTGATTCTGAATTGCTGGCTGAATAGTATGAATGACATGAAGATAGCTTCCCAGTAATTTTGCAGCTAGGACTACCATTACCCCTGCCACAGTTTCTAATGTCAGCAGCATTAACCACTGATGGAACTGAAAGTGTAGATTCATTCCCCATCTGTTAGCACAGTACAGTTAAATCACAAGAGCCATGATGTTAGAAGGAAGTGCCATCTCACGATGAAATAGGAGCAGAAGCATTCTCCTATGTAGTACTTAAAAAAACAGTGCTGGCTAATTAAAATGCAAGAAAGTATGTGCAACACAAGCAAATGTTTATTGTGGGAGTGTATGGGTGAACAAATTCCCTGAAAAGCCAACCCAAAGCATGCACAAAGCCCTACAGCAGGGGAAATACGAATGTGGCATGCCAAAGTAGCACCATGAACAGAATATGATTTCCAAAATCCCAAAATCCACCAAAGCCAAGACATAACAATGTACAACATGGAAGCCATATATACAGAAATGTGCATTCAACAAGAAATAGGAAAGCATAACATGCAAGGAATATCTCAACAAACAGGAGACCCATGTAGGCCAACAATAAGCAAGCCAAAACATATGCCAGGAATACCATGTAACATATGTCTCTGACACAGATGAACCACAAACAGCAGTGACATGTCCCATAGCATTTACCACTGCCATTATCCTATGCTGTCGCGCTCCAGAGACACATTGCCCTGTCACAACAGTTCATCTCAAATGAATTTCCAATACACTGTGACCTACCCAGTCCTGGAACACCAGTGTATATCAGTATTACAAAACCACCTAATGGAGACAGATATAAGACATGGACATAATGAAGAGGACACTACCAGTAAGACAGACTGTCCATAAAAGAAAATAAGATGCGGTTAGAGGGAGTACAATACATAAAAGTACACAGTGCAGTTTGAAGACATTGGAAGGAACAGCACTGCACTACAACATTCCTTGATGATAAGTAGCACAGCAGATACCAAACAAAAACTGCAGCAGAGGCACATGGTTAACCTACAGACTTAAACTCTAAACTTAACAGCACATAACTGACTGCTAGTAATGGTGATGATGGTAAACAGCATGGTCCTAGATGTCATGATTGGCTATCATGCAAACTATTTGTGTTATAGCTTTACCTACTATGACCTTGTTTCCTATATCCATATATGTGGGGATAGCAAGAACACATTAGCAGGTCATCCATGATGTAGGGAGCCAGTCATAGAGACTACAGCCTTCCCTGGTGGTGAGCAGTACAAGTGGTACTATACAAAGCTGCTGTGGGCACACATTGGTAGGCTATACATCATTTAAATTCTTACTAGTCGTGGTGATGGTGGTAAATGGTGTGGACCAAGATGCATTGGCTGGTCATCAGGCAAAGCATTAATGTTTAACATTTCCTGCTATGACCTTGTTTCTTATATTTACATGTGTGACAATAGAAAGGCCATAGTTGCAGATCATGGTATGACATAGGGAGTCACTCAGCTAGTATAGCAGCCCATGAGCAAGTGAGACATGTGATAATACCTTTACAGTGTATGTTGGGTATGATTTTTATATACACACTACACAATCTGTCCAGACTACATACATCTATCAGCTTATATCTTGTAGGTGTAATATATACATGTCATGCTCCACAACATTCCCTCTAAGCTATCACAATCCCATATGCATTCCATCAGTTCCAAGTTATTCTAAGCTTACATGTTGCTTTCCATACAGAACAGTGGTATAGTACATGAGCTACGCTGTACTTCACTTTTTCTATAAGAGCAAACAGGCAATATTCTCAAATGGTAACTATTAGAGGAGGGCAGATGAGCACCACTTGAAATGGCAGCTCACATATGACTGATTCTGTGACTTGTGGCTCTGTCAGCAAGTCTAGGTTTTAATGAGGGCACCCTGACATCTGCAAATTGTTACTCAGTGACTCATAGTAGTAGCACCCCACTGGGTGTTCTTAGTGCTTATAAAGCAGCACAGATCATAAAATTTAGCTGCAACCATCTAATAAAAAATAAATGACTTTCATCCAAAAAAGTGATCTGTTCTCTAGATACTGTAGATTCTGACATCTTGAAATCAGCCAACCACACTTGCTTCACACATTGATGGTGTCTAATTGTCAAGAGATTTTGAATTATAAATTACAATGTAATGACTGTAGTGCACAAAACTATTATATGTGACTGTTAGCATTTAATCACGGTTATACATCTGTTGTACAAACTTAAAAGAATCTGCCAGAGTAGACAAACTGATTTAAGATGTTTCCACTAAGTAGAATGCCAACCCATTAATGCAGTGCTATACCACAGTGAACAAAGTTCTGCTCTGCAGAATATGAATGTTGTTCTGATTACACTAAAAGGGATGGCATTGTATACTGTGTTCTTCCAGTAAATGTTAGTGTACAGCATCCTAGCTTGGTTTAAGATGGTCAGTATAGACATGTTCTCAGAGGGTGTTCTCCACATATATAGAGAGAGAGAGAATGCTAAATGTGCAAAAATGGCTATATTCTCACTCCTTCTTTGTTTATAGCACACAATGTGAGGTTACTGAACACTGAAGTAAATTGCAAGGTTCTCTCAAGAATTTGGGAGTTAGATTGTTGGCTTTTGCATAGCAAAATCAAGTTAGGTAAGCCAGCTGGGAATCATGGGTTATCATTTCTGTGCTGTAAATCTGCAAAATCAGAAGTGTAAACCATAAATCAATAATATAATGGAAATCTTGAAGTGGAATGTGCAAATGCTTCCATAGTAATGGTTGTTATGTAGTTGCAAATACCTCAAAACACTGAAAAGTTGCAATTTCATTTCTCTGGTTCATGGCTAGATGCCTTCTTTTGCAACATGCATTTGAGGGAAATCTGCAGAAATTGTAGATTCAAAAGGTCAGCCCTTGATATGCCAGTTTTCAACTTGCTACAGGCATAAAAAGGATAAGATGATATTTTCCTAATTTGTTAACTAGGTAAACAAACTAGGAACAATACACTACATTTCTGCTGTCTAGGAAACCCAGACTACTCTGCTTAAGTGTCTTCCTCTGAGCCACAGAATATGCAGGGGACAACTCAGGAGATCAAACTCAGGACTACATGTTTAAGCTCAATTACATTAACTCTGTGTCTTATCACTGTGTGCTATAGTGCTAGATAAAGATTTTTTTAATCCTGAACTCCCAACCTCATTATAAATGAATGACTACAGGCCTGTTGATTTGACATCAGTGGTCATGAAGACTTTTGAGAGGCTGGTGTTAGCTCACTTGAAGGATATTACAGCTCAAGTCATTGGATCCCCTTCAGTTTGCTTATTGAGAGAACAGGTCAGTGAATGATGCAATTAAAATGGCACTGAACTACATCTTGCAACATCTTAACATCCCAGAGACATATGCAAGGATTCTGTTTGTGGACTCCGGCTCTGCATTTAATATCGTAATTCCAGAACTTCTTCACTTCAAACTCTCCCATCTTTCTGTTCCTGCTTCCACCTGTCAATGGATCACCAATTTTCCAACCAATAGAAAACAGCAGGTGAAACTGGGGAAATTTACATCTAGCTATTGCACGATCCATACAGCCCCCCCCCCCCCCACAGGGATGTGTGCTTTCCCCACTGCTATTCTCCCTCTATACTAATGACTGCACCTCTAAGGACCCCTCTGTCAAACATATGCAGACAATATAACTATCATTGGGCTCATCAGGAATGGTGATGAGTCTGTGTTCAGATGGGAGGCTGAGCGGCTGGCCGTTTGGTGTAGTCAGAATAATCTGGAACTGAACACTCTTAAAACTGTGGAGATGACAGTGGACTTTAGGAGTGGTACTACAATATTATCCCCCCTCTTTATATTTTGTACTGTTGTGTCACTTGTGGAATCCTTCAAGTTTTTGGGATCTATAAACTCCCGGGACTTAAAGTGGATGCCCATTATAGGGTCCATCATAAAAAGGGCACAACAGCAAATGTACTTTCTGTAACAGCTGAGGAAGTTCAACTTCCCACAGGAACTGTTGATTCAGTTTTATACAGCAGTCATTGAGTCTGTTCTCGGTTCAACCATAACAGTGTGATTTGGATCTCTGTCTAATCATGACAAAAATAGGTTACACTGAATAGTCAGGTCTGCTGAAAATATCATTGATGCTAGTTTGCCCTCCTTACAGAATCTGTACTATTCCAGAGTCATGAAAAGGGCAGGGAAAATCATCACCGACCCTTCACATCCAGGTCACCATCTTTTGGAACTATTACCATCAGCCAGGTATCATAGATTAAACTGCACCAAAACAAGCAGATACAAGAACAGTTTTTTCCACAGGCCTTCAAGTTCATAAACGGTTAACTCAGCTTATTAGGTTGGGGTATTCTTTTTCCCAAGACTCCGAGGATTCTGCAGTATTCTTTACATATTGTTAATACTTGCTTCTTTCAGAGTTTATTTCAGTATTTCTTGCACTGAGTTGCACTTTGCACCTTGTATGTATATGTATATGTATATTTACTTTTTTGTTTTGTTCTTAATAGTTGCATGTATGTCATTTCTTTTGTTCTTTGTAGTTATATGTATGTCATTTATATAATTCAGCCTTGGAGAGTCACTAAAACCAGAGTCAAATTCCTTGTATGCTTGCATATTTGGCCAATACTGGCAGGTGACCCAGGGTCTGATGAAGTTAACACTGTCTTAACAAAAGCACTTACGGATTTACCTTTTATTGCTTTTATCAACATTAAACTACTGTTTTGTATTACATTTGTGTTCAGTGCTTCTTGGGACTTCACCTGCCGGTGTTTCTTTTTTCATTTGGTTTGTTTTGGCCTACGTTTCTTTAATTTATACTTGGCCAGTAAATGTGATTCTGATTCTGATTCGGATAAAGATAATATGTCCAGAAAAAAAAACAAATGACTGCACTTGATAGTGTAATAGATAGGAATATTTTTCCTTCTCACCCTGCTTTTTGACTCATTATCTATTTTACCTCAGGTAACAAGCTACATCCAGTTGTTCACTGTCCCTCACAACCCATGTGCACATCTCCTTGGGATGAGCACTGGATAACTGTCAGCATGGGCTATCAATACAGCTGGACAATGTTTTTTTCTGTCTTTGGTCACAACAGTGGAATTAAGTTAATTTGGCACTGTAAGTATGTCCCACAAATGCTGTCTGTTTCCATCCCCCACCCTGCATCATTTTGCCTACCTGCTGAAACTTTCCTTCAACTGCAATGGAGACTAGCCATCTGAGCAAAAGCTGACCCTTCTCACCAGCAGAGGATACATGACCAAAGCAGCCACAAGCTGGTCAGTCTCCTCACACAAGGCCACATCTCTAGCTCACCCAGGACAGTATTTCAGTCATGTTTAGTAGTACTCCAAATGTACACACAAGACAACAATTTGAAACAATGTTGTTTATCCTGCGTTGTGACGTACTGAGATTACTTATTCTCATTAATGCCTCCCCTTAGAACCTGACACCTTATAGTGGTATGAAGTGTCAGGTTATACTACAAAATATGTTATGTACCATGCAGTACAGCTGGGAATGCTGACAGTAACCAAATGCAATCCACTAATGATAATAACTGGGCAGACAATGATGTATAACAATATTCACAATGCATGATTTTCATTCCACATCCTTGCAAAAGTGTATAAGATGATAGATTCTGAATCCACAAACTGAATGGATTTGAACATCTTAAATAACTGAGGTGAGTGCTAAACAACATTTTGGATGGCAGTGGACTGCTAAGTCTGCTAAGATGCATCTTTTCTGACTTTCTTTTTCTCATAACTTATGTTTGCCCCATGCACTTTGCAGCTTAGTTGTAGTTCTTTAAATATAGCCTGAAGCCACTGCTATATATTCTTTTAATATCTAACATTAGGAGAACAAAGTCAAATTGCCTTCAAACCTTACTTGGAGCTCCTGGAGATCCAAATCACTTTTAATAAACCTGTTTATTGCTTCATTACTAGATATTGAACCCTATCAATGGTTCCCAAAGATCATGGAAATTACCTTAATATCATTTAGGGGATAAATATCAAACCAAATGCCTTCTAGTTAGAGAACCAATTACCCTAGCACTGAATGGCACACTTACACTTCTAGAAATGGATATACTCAGCATTTCCTAGACTTTATTAATGCCAGTGCACTGCAGAAAATTGTAAAATTACTCACTAAAGGCTCTAATATTCTAGACCTGGTTTTTAGCAACTAAGCCCCTGCCTATACCCCAACCCACATTTCCTTATCCCTAATTAACTCCAAACACAAATCAGTCATCATCTCTGTCAGGCCTAGTGATACCTACTACATCTTTAAGAATGTTTGCATGTTAAATCTATTTCATGCTGTAGAAGACCTACACAAAATTCTCACTGATCCCTCACAAATGTACCCAAATGAGAAATCTGGTACATTCATTTCTGACTTTTACCAGCATCATAACAACTGCGTAGAAATGTCAGTACCCATCCACCTTAAATATAATAATAAATTCAGGGACAAACCTCACTGTTGGAACTCTTGTATTAATAAACTGTACAACAAAGAAGAAAAATAAAACAAATCTGTAAGAAATGTGCAGACGCAATGATTACATCTGTGTAATGTTATATTCTATTGGCTGCACTGAAGATGGTTTGTCACATGTGGATATGGCTACACACCAGGGGGTTCAGACCACCAGTGTCCAGCAGGTGGATACATCTTATTTTTTCACAGGTAGTTACTAAGCTATCAGCCAAGAGCCATTTTAAGCCTAGCCAGTCTTACCGTAAATTTACCAAAATATTGCTGACATGCATCATTACTAAAAGGAATTTTATGAGTTACAAGATAGGCTTGTACACATCAAGTGTTCGCAGGCTGCCCTATCCATTAAGGGCATATGTGCCAAACCATAGGGTAAATTTGCTATTTCCCATCCATTGGTCCAAGTTACATCTTAATATGGTTAGGGATGAGCTTTGCTTCACATGAATCAGAATTCTGTTCCAGAGAAGGAATAATCTTTAAGACACATATCTGTTCCTCCAATGTGTCCTGTTTATCTCACAGATGAGATTTAGATCATTAGAATAGGTATATTTGATGCAATTTATTTGTTGGATATGCAACAAATACATCAGTGTGGAATCAGAGGATGCCTTTTAGGCTAGGCATAGATTGCTGCTCAGCAGTCTGTAGAGCACAGAGTACAGGGATAGGGCTTTGAGCCCGTTCACATAGGCTTTTGTTTACTCCCTTTATTCTTTTTGTGAGGAACTTCTGTGGTCTCTAAAGATGTTTCAAGTGCCTGGTCAAGTATATGCTAATGAGTGCATTGTACTCAATGACTGGTCAGATTAGAGCTCAGTACAGTGGAACAATGACCTCTTTGGACCTGGATGACATCTCTTTACTTATAAAATGTACAATGTAAAATGATTTTCTCACCATAGTAGACACAGTGGACAAAGGTCAGTTTACTGTCAACATGTGTTCTGAGATACCTGACCACTGGGTATACTTTTAGATGCATATGATCAGGTAATTTCCGGGAATGGCCATGTTTCCAAAGGGTACTATTATGGATTTTTTTCACACTGAGTTTTTTCCATGACTCTGGCACCAGTTGTTTGTCTGTATCAGGCCATCTTAGAGGGTTTATGTGTCTTTAGGGCATTCAATGGCCAATCCTAGCTTGCAGTCATCTGAAAACTTGGTCAGCCATAGGCCCTTGATGTTTGCATTGATTTCAGAGAAGTAGATGCCAAAAAGGAGAGGCTCCACCACTGATCTTTCTGAGACTCTAATGACTGCCCTTTGTGTGGAGGTGGATTTCCCTATTCTAACTTCTTCTGTCCTTTCAGTGAGCCAGCTGGTCTTCTATCAGGTGACATGGGTTTATGCCTAATTTTGTAAGTTTATTCCTAATACCCAAGTGAGGTATTATGTCAAATGCCTTGGCCAGGACAGAGTAGGCAGTGTGTATTGGTTTGCTTTATTCCACAACTTTAGTGATCTTCTTGAAAAAGTCTACCAGGTTATGTAAGCATGCCCTGTCTTTGACAAAACTGAGCTAGGTAGGATCCAGTGTCTGTAGGTTTCATATGTCACCATGTATCAGATTCATGATAATTCTTTCCATGGCCCTGCCTATCAGATGACTCTGAGTTAAAGGTCTGTAGTTCTCTGGGTCCATGGAAGGCATCCCTTTATGTAGAAGGATAACCATTGCAGTCTACTTTTCAATTGATGTAACACTTGTTACGTTACAAAGGCTATGGTTAAACAGAGATTCTAGTGGACCCGACAGGTTGTCTCATGCTATTCAAGGATCCATTCATCCATCCTCAACCCCTTTTCCCATTTTGGCACATGGGGATGGGGTGTCACTTCAACAGTTGAAGAATCATTGTGGAATATTATCAGGGCTCATCAAAATAGTGTTTTTAACCTTACAAAGTACAGTAAGGACCTGCTCCCTAGTGATAGTTGGTGGAGACATGGTGGGGATTATTTCCTGGGGGGATAACTGGAGGTTTGGGGGGGGTAAAATTGCAGCTAAATTTATCAGCCAGCACAGAAAGTGTTTTTCCCCATTTTTCTTGAGATCTTTGAAGGGAAGATATGGCAGGTGAGGGTAGTTCTCCATTTAGTGTACAGAGGTAGTACAAGAAGGAATCTAAGATTTTTTTAGCACTCCTTGGTAAAAATTACCACTGGAAGCTTCTGCAGGGGGGCTCTACCAGGTCTCAGTATGAGGTTGAGGCTTAGAATAGTTTAGCCAGTCACAAGGTGACCAACTGTCCCAGTTTTTCCAAGATAGTCCCAGTTTGGAAGTCTCTGTCCCAGAATTCCAGACATTGTCTTCAGGAAGCAGAAATATCCTGGTTTAGACTGTTTAGTCTGAATAGTGATTTGGGTTCCCGAGGCGGCCTGGCTGGCTCCTCCAACTGGCCCTGGGTGCAAGAAGCCATTATGGCCCTATCTCCACTCCCCTGGGGGCTGGGAGAATTGGATCACAGACCTGGTTCCCTGGGGTGGTCCTCGAGTGTCCCAGTTTAGGTCCTGTAACAAAATGGTCACCTTGGCCAGTCATGCTACTGGCATCCCAAGAAGGGGTGAACAGTACTATCACCATTACAGTGACTTTAAAAGGTGAAAACAGGACCTCCTTTATTGTTAGGATGATCATTATAGGTCCCACTCATAACTTTGTTACTACAGGTATATCCCCCATAACCATGCACTACATTACCAAAACATAGCAGCACACACAATTATGAAACAATTATATATTTTTTTCATATATATAACCCCTACACAAGTTGAAGGAAACAGTGAGGCACATCAGGGGAGACTGAAATGCCTCAGAGAAGCATAGGTTAAGTATGTATTCATATGTATGTATTCAGATATTCCTGACTGCCATTTAATAATACCACGGATCTTGACATCAGACCATAATTGCTTGTCAGTTGCTAATACCATGGATTTTATTACTAGGTTATCAAAGATATAGATGTTGTTTGTCTTTTAGGCTTTTCCCGGTTAGGGGTCGCCACAGCGGAACTCCGGTCCGCTAATGATTGGCAGTCGATTTTTTATGGTGCCGAGTTGCCAGCCAGATGCCCAACCTTCAGCGAAGGCACGCCCATTCACGCATGTCTTTCTGAGGCCACTCGACCGCAGGGAGGACATGCAGACTCCACACAGAAGGCACTCCAGCCAAGATCGAACAGGAGAACCTCTTGCTGTGAGGTAACAATGCTACCGCTGTACCACCGCGGAGTTTATCAAAGAGATATCAGGCTAAAATTGGTTGTCAGATAACTACATGACTACACATACTCTACATTTGCAAGTTCTACACACCAGTGCAATTATCCCATGCAACTTTGCAGTAGTCAATGGTCAAGTAAGACAGATGTCTGGAGGTTCAGTTCCAGACATCAGAAAATAATTATTTGATATTCATCTGACAATTCAATATGTAGTAGCTGTAATCAGAATGTAGAATAGCATGTACTTACTCCCAAAATACATTTCATGAACTGTTCTCCATAAACAAGATTTAAAACAGTGAAAATTTTATAGAATGTTTATCACAGTGAAAACCAGGAATGTGATAGCATAATTGTAACAGCCTCTAATATTCAAATATGAATGTAAAGATTGTTACTAATGTATGTGGAATATGTACTGATTGGGTTATATTAACATTACAGAAAACTTATGATATTTTTCTCTGTTTTAATCTCCCCGGATCCTCTTTCTCCTTGTAATTTAGATTTTTTTTTAATGTCATTACATTTGAACAATCATTCCTGCTGGATCACAAATACCAGCAAAGGGAGCTAGAACAGCTATAGTGGCTTCAACCACCACCCCTCCACATGTGGCTTCAGTAGTGCCATCGCTGACACAACTGGCACTCAGCATCTCTGGATCACAACATGGCAGTGCTGCTCCCACAACATCTGCACTACCTTTACCACCTGTGTCAGGTAGCTCTGACCTGGGGGCTGGTACAATGATATTCCCTATGACTACTGGCAATGGAGGTACCGATTATGTCAGCTGACAGGGCTTTTGGTGAAGGTTATGAACAGGAACCTTAGTGTCTGCATGAGTTGTACGGAAATTAACCTGCAGCAAATTATCAAATTGCTGCCCTATATGACACGGCCCCAGGTGTCTGTGATAAGACACAGCGATGACAGTACTGAAGATGAGAACTACATTCCTACTGTACTCCTGCCGAATGAGAATTTGCCTCCAAAATCCCATACCTATCCCCAATCATAGTGACCCCCACCCTTTTGTGCCTATTACTATCTCTGTTTTCTTGTATGTCATGTATATATGCACCTGCTACCTAACCAACCACACATAATTAGCCCTGTTATTTCTAACTGCCTTCCTCAACATTCCTCAATCTTTTTTAAAAAATAGCACCTATTCCATAAAAAAGTTATGTCCCATTTATGTCACGTTTTATGATGTGAGTATCCAAATTTCCATTAATCTTTATATATATATATATATATATATATATATATATATATATATATATATATATATGTATATGTATATATGGCTATAGCCCTGTCCCATTGCCATCCTGCTCATTCCTGAATTACTCTGCCAGGGTCCTGTCCTCTGCCTCCTCCACATTTTCACCACAGTCCTATCAACCCTATTTCACACCTTTAATCTAGTCAAAAATAGATTCACACACCATACACATGGCTAGAAATGGCTTATAAACCGAAATCTTTAGTTCTGCATGATGCTTGGCTTCCAGCAGCAGACCCTACCAATAGTTCTTGTCAATGGCAAAAAGTCAGAATTTATTAACTCATGCACTATTACTTTGCCATTGGTTGTACACCTGAAATTGGCAGCAGTACATTTCAGGAAGTGATTCTAACTGACATTGAAGTCTTGTCAATGACATCTGCTACTTGTATATGCTTCTTTAACTTATTGAGTAGCTGATGTGAGGTGTGAGATTGTCTCCCATTCTCTTTCATGGTGTGACATTGTGTTGCACTGACCATGTATAATTCCAAACATTACTGAGTGCAGTAATAACATCAGTTGCATGTATGCCTTTTTATTTTCCTGCACATTATATAAACGTAACAGTGGGATTTTAGTGATGCACACATAAACACTAGACTTAGTTGTAATGATGAATCATGCAGTGATTGGCAGATTAACATGCACTGCTGGCACTCCACTGAGTGACAGCTGGTACTATCACCTAACGCCTTCACGTTCAATCCCTGTAAAAGCAGCTTTACTATTTCCATTATGCACATTTCCTTCACCTGTGACTTTGTAGTCACAGGGCAGTCTAAGTCCCTTGATGACTTTACCTGTGACAGCATTGCTGGGTAACAAATTATTTACTCCAGTTAACAGACTTGGACATGACACTTTGGAATGCAACAAGAAATACTTATGTTATCACAATTACAACTAATTGCACTTTATAAGCACTTACACGAGTGCATGGATCGTGCTATCCCAAACGGAACCAAGACGCTATCCTCCAAAAAAAAGGAAGCCAATCTGGTGGACCCCTGCCATAAACAAACTGTACAACAGAAGGAAAAAACTCTTGCAAAAGAGAGCAAAATCCCACGAGTGGAGGAGCTCCCTGGTCAGCCTCAGTAAGAAGCTGTGATCCCTGATAAAATCCTCCAAAGTTAGTTACAAAAACAAAATCACCACTGATTCTAAAGACAACCACAAAGCATTCTATAGCTATGTCAAGAATCTCAATGGCAACACTCAGATCTGCTCTAAGTTACAGCACAATGGCACTAAATATACAGACCCAACTGATATTGCCAACAGCCTGGCAGATAGGATCAGTGCTAACTTTACCCTCCTCTCACCCATGAAAGAGCACATCTCTATAATGGAAGAATGCACAGTTCCTATTATCATGGCTGCACAAGTAAAAACCACACTCTCCAAAGCCAAGAACACAGCATCCATGGGACCAGACAATATCCCAGGCTGCGTTCTACATGAACTACAGAACGAACTGGAACCCCATCTAAGTACCATGTTCAATCATAGCCTCACCTCAGGCTTTGTGCCTGCTGAATGGCGCACAGCAACGGTTATCCCACTCCACAAAGAGGGAGCCACCACGGACCCCGGGAACTACCACCCCATTAGCCTGATGAGCCTGGTCTGCAAGGCCATGGCACATATCATCATGGAACTTATAAACAAAGACATTGGTAATCTCCAATCTCTGGATCCCACCCAATTAGGGTTTGTAAAAGGCAGATCATGTCTCCTAAACCTGATAGACTTCTTTGAAGCAGTCACCAAAGCCGTAGACAAGGGTAAGGTGGTTCACACAGCCTACCTAGATCTTGCCAAGGCTTTTGACACCATCCCCCACTCTGGAATTATAGATAAACTCACTAAACTAGGTATAAATCCCTATGTCACAAGATGGGTTTCCAACTGGCTCACTGACAGAACCCACACTGTGAAAGTAGCAGACTTCAAATCTGACTTCAGACCAGTGACAAGTGGAGTACCACAGGGTTCAGTCCTGGGTCCTCTCCTGTTTGGTATCTACTTCTCTGAAGTACAGGTTAACGCAGAGGGTCTTTGGCTAATGAAGTTCATAGATGACTGCAAACTAGGAGCCATAATCGAAACTCCTAACGATGTGGACATCCTACAAAAGGGCCTCACTGAGACTGATGCCTGGTGTCAAAGCCATGGCCTCAAGCTCAATGCCAAAAAGTGCATTGTCATCCCCTTTGGTAAAAACTCTGTACCCATGAACTACAACATAGGTGGTAGTATACTTAACACCGAAAGTGTGATAAGAGACCTTGGGACACAGGTGGACAGTAGTCTCTCCTTTGATAATCACATTGCCACAGTAGTCAGGAAATCCTTCTAAGTGGCACACCTCATCACAAAAGGTTTCTCATCCAGAAAAAAAGAGGTCATTGCTCCCCTCTACTCATCACTTATTAGACCCATTATAGAGTACAACGCCCCTTTTGGTATGTACCTCACAAGACATCTACAACAACTGGAAAGGCCGCAGAAATACCTCACAAAGAGGATTACCGGCCTCAAACAGATGCCCTATGCAGAACGTCTCAAATAACTCCAGCTTTACTCCGTTGCATATCACCTACTCAGAGATGATCTCTGCCTAACATACAAAGCTATGTCAAACCCAGAGCTGTTGGACATGCTCCACTTAAAGAAATCCCAATCCCTCTGAGCTACACGCTCTAGGGACCTAAACCTTGTCACCACAATAAACAGAACATACCGGAGGGATAGATTCCTGTCCCAGCGACTTCCCATACTCTGGAATAAACTACCTATCTATATCAAACAAAGCTCCTCATTAGCACTCTTCAAGAAAAATCTTGATGATTGAATGGGAAATAGGAAATACACCCTGGGGATCACCTCTGTGGCTCTGCTCGACAGTGGCACAGGAAAATAATTTTCTTGGGTGGCAAAAGCCAGGGTAACTTTTTGGCTGGGCTTGTATAGGCCCCAAGGCCAATAGCCTAGTACCTACCTATGAACTTATGAACCTATGAACCTATTATCACCTTAGCACAAGGGTTGCCAATGAGCAGCAGAGTTAAATGATGGTAAATGATACTTCATGTCATATGGCAAACAAATGATGAGGTTTTGCTTTTGGCTGCATTTGTCTGCTGCTCCCCTCACTATTATGCTTATGCCCGCTATATGACAGAGAGTAATAGTGATACGAGCATGAGGAGACACTTATTTTTATCTGTATAACATGATTGATGGTTTAATGTACTTCTGATGGGAAGTTTGAATTATTAATACAGTATGATATTGTGAACTCTGATCCGCACATTGACAGTGGCTGTTTCACAAAACACATTGCCCATTCCCAATACATATGTTTTCTTACCTACAACTATGTACTGTTGGACATTTACAATAAGATTTCTTCTGTGACATTAGTGGTTAATGCACAGCTCTAGGGAATGTGGACTTGGGTAGGCAGGTGTTTGAATTGTGCACTGTACAATGTATGTGTTTTAAATGGGTAAGGAAATATTAATAGGGAGCCCTGACTTACAACAGATAGGATATATACAAGAATAATCACTGATAGCATTTACAGAGGTGTAGGATTTGTATCTCCCAAGTCTTGTACCAGCTTTTAAATGAATCCATATGCCAACATCCTCCTCAGAATATCCCTTAAATTGTGTGTTTCCTAACAAATTTCCTGTGGTGTTAGTAGTTAGTACACAAGAGTACAGAATGTAGAGTAAGGCAGGCAAGTGTTCGAATCTGGCAATGTGTACCTAGTATGAGTAAGTAAATAGTAACAGGCATGTTTGTGTTATTCAAGAAATGCAATATATACCATTCTATTCACAGTTAACATTAACACAGGTAAGGGTTTTCTGATCCTCTATGCATGGTTCTCCCTTTTAAAGGAGCCCATATGCATTCAAACACCATGCTCATTATATTCCTTCTAATGTGTGATTTCCGACTATTATAATATCCCTTCTTCTGTGATGTCAACATGTACGTCACAACGCAAGAGATTGTTGAGTTAGTTAGGCAGGTGTTCAAACTCAACAGTGTATGCCCAGTATGAGTGTGTCGGAAAAAGAAAACGGTAATAAACAGGGACTGCCTTACTTCACAGATATCATTGTTCTAAAATTCTAATTTGGGGGTTACATTTACACAGCGTGGGTGGTTTAATTCATCAGGTGTTGTACTCCCTTTTATGGGCGCCTATATGCATTCAAACATAATGCTCATGTTACCGGTTCAGCCATGCACCTTCTGACAGCTGTACTGTGATTCTTTTCTATGGCATCAACAGCTACTGCACAGGTCGACAGACTGTGAGTTATATAGGCAGGTGTTCACTTCTAAAAATGTTTATCTTGCATAAATGTGTAAAAAAAGAAAGAGAACACTGATAACATGCTAGAGTGGCTTACTCAGCATGATGTATGATATCACTTTTTTGGATGGCTGCTTAATTTTGATCCCCTTGTTGCAGTACTTTCTTGTAAGCATGCTCAGTTTAACCACATATGTTTTATATCTTCTGTTCCACAACTGTTAGCATAAAGCAGCATCAGTAATCAATGGTGGGGAACAATAATTGTCATTTCTCACCCTGTGAAAATAATGCTAAGAATTTGCCTTTGGCCATATGCACCTGCTGACTGCCGCTCAATATAGGTTAGGGGCAATGAGTGGATGACAACAAGAGGGGTATAGGCTTGTCTTCATTTTTATTATCTCTCACAGCTTCCACAGTTTACTGATGTCATGTTGAATTGGCTGCAAGATATGCTGAGTGCTGTGATCCATGAGGTAATCTTACCTGTTAAACAGTGTTTACCTCATTACTCATTTCCCAATAATCTTATCACACACACCCTTCTGATGTGTATTTTCTCACTAGTGTTTAAACAATTTATGTGTGACACCATTAGTTAGTAGACATGTTATGCTATCACAACTTAAGTAGACTGGCTTTCAGTACTTTCTGCTATACTTTGTAGAAGTGTATCAAATAATTGTTCCTAGACAATATGTGATTAATCCTCCTTGGGCATGACCCTTTTATAGGTTTTCTTGTGCTGACTTAACCGTGGCTATTGCCATTCACAGACATTGTTGGTGATGCATATCCTCACACCAGTGTTTTCCGGCAAGAGTGTCGTCACAGTACAGGTATAATGACTTGTCCCTCTTCTTCCATGTGCATACATCTCTCCTGTTATGATTTCCACACCTATTGCAGTTTATGTAGCATGCTGTTCTACCTGACATTTGTGTTTCTATGACATATCCTTGAGGAGTGCAGTATAATAATGACTAATATAATCTGTGTTTCAATACCTGCCATTCACAAGCACGCTACTGCCACAGCTGTTATTGTATGCACTTTCATTACTTCTCACAGCAGTTTGTAGGAGTTGTCCCTAGGTTTATGCATTTGTGCACACATTTATGAGTATTTTCTTCTATTTCTGCATTTCAGGTATGTGCCCATTTGAATTTCAAAAACTCTGACATGCTCGTATTTTCCTATAATGCTTTTTCATCCTGAACATTTAATGGCTTGGTTTTGTACATACTCTGTACTAGAGGACGTGGCTCCATAAACCAACAAAACACCTATACCACTGGTATATACTACAGTCCATAATAATGGGCAATCAGGTTAGCAGGTTTTTGTGTAGTCCATAATAACTCCCAAATACAGTTTGTCATCACCCTCTCCCCCACCCTCACCCCAACTGAAACAGGATAAACTATTTGTTTTGATTTCTTTTTCAGACTCCTCCCTCCTCCCTTTCTTCCTTTACTACAATACCTGGCCGCTAACTTTCTAAATACTTAACTACACATGTACATTTCTGTTTACTCTTCCTGGACTTGTCTACTGCTCCCTGTAATTCTCATTTCCCCCTCTCAGCTTCTGTTTTACACTGGTCAAATCATGCAGTTATCTCTGAAAACCTTTTTTCCTTTTGCCATAGTCAAAGCTTCTGACTGGTTTTCTCAACACTGTACTTTGCTTATTCAGTGGTTGGGCCATTCACCCTCACTATGCTCAGGTTCCCTCTGCCCCTTTACCCTACCCATTTAAAATATCCCAGCTCCACCCCTACACTTCCTCCAATCTATCTCTGCATCAAAACAATCAGAACCTAACCCAGTCACAGTTGCCCTACAGTTAGCATCTCTGACTCGTTTACTTAAAGTTTATCCTGTACCCAGCTTGTCCTGGTGTAACTAGAACTACTCCTGCCCAGTAACATTTTACAGTGCAAAATAATATCTTCAGCAAAACCTAACTTACATATTATAAAAAATGGATCTGACTCAACCCCTGTTAGTGCACCACCTCATCTTATTAGCATTACCTACCAACTACCATACCTCCCAAGTAAATGTAATTAATAGTCCTGCAAACCCGTTCTCGCTACACCAATAATTACCAAATCTATCAATCACCACAGCACACAAACCTTCTTCAATTGTCTTCAATTACAGATATCTTAATCTAAGTATGTTACCATATGAATTCCAATAAAACTAAAGCACAAATGCATTTGGCTACATACTATCCTTCATAAAAGTTCCACCCAAAAAAATTGTGGCGACATTCACTCAAACCATGGCCCACACAGCAGCAAAGTATTAAATGAACCATTCTCTTTTCCTCTCCCATCCCTATATTCCAGCCTTCTCATCCTAAATATCAGTCTTAGAAGTATATGCAATCAAATCCAAGCCATACATGCCTGTATTGCTACATATTCCCCAGGCGTAATCATAGCTATGGAAAATGGTTGGAAAACAGACATAAATGACAATGAAATGACCCCACCTGGTTTCAGTGTAATTAGGCTTGACAGGAAAAATCGACAGGCAGGTGGCCTATACATCATCTACAAGAATTCCTTAAATATAACAGCATATGTCCATGGGATAACACAAATTAATAATGTGGAACTCCTTATATCACATCTCAAAATCAATAATAGGAAAGCACTTTGTTTAACAGTCATATATATCCTACCAGGTAAAAACATTACTACTGTGTAAAATATCCTAAACTGAATATCCCAACATATACAACATAAGACAATAATACTAGGAGACCTAAATATATACTGGCAGATTATTAACAGCAACACTCTGTCTGATTTCATAAAACTGTACGGCTTTACACAGTTAATTACATCAGTTACTAGACCCCACAAAGGTATTTGTAGGCAATCAACCTTAGAATGGATTCTTACTAACAGACCCAACAAAATTAGGGCAACTGGTAGCTTTCCAAACAGCATAAGTGACCATCAACCTACTTACACTCTTATAAGTTACAATATCCAAGATAAACATATAATTTCAACCAAGTCCATGACTCAAAACACTTTGACAAATACACTTTTATCGAATACTTAAGACAATATAACTGGAAAATATTAAATCCTATGCCCTTAGACTCTGCTGTCTTCCACTTCAGTGAAATATTCCCAAAGATTCTCAGCCTTGCCCCAGTATGTACTAAAAAGGTCAAATCCAATCCTGCACAATGGCTTAAAAAAGCAACTATGAAACTGATGTTACCGCATGACAAATTCTGGAAAGAGTGACTCAAAAACAGAACACAAAATACATTTCAACTTTTCAGGTAACTAAGGAATAGGACAAAATACCAGATAAAACATGACAACCAAATATATTATAACATCCTGTAAAATAAATATCAAAACAACCAAAAACGTTTCTGAACATCCATAAACAAACTTTTACATCCAGGCCAAATTACCCCCTTCCCACCCCTAAATCCAACAATAATACTGATTCAGTTCCCACACAGTTTAACAAACATTTTCTCACAAACATTAATATTTCCACTACCCTCTCAGTACCAGCACCCTCTGCTAAATATGCTCAGCTATTGGACTTCAGCCCAGTACTTAACTCCACCATTAAAAAACTCCTACATAAACTAAAACTAATCACCCTAACTGCTGACCAACTCTCCTCAGATTAATTAAAAATCACTGTAGATGCAATTACTTTTCCAGTTTCTATATTGCTAAATAGATCTATATGTGAAAAATATGTTATTTCCATTTGAAAAAAATCCATTATTGAATCTTTACACAAAGGTAGCATACCTACAGAGTTTAATAACTACAGGCTTATTGCAATCCTCTCCCCCTATCAAAAATGCTTAAAAATGTATTCATACATAACTTCTACATCACCTAAATTAAAATAATCTGCTCTCAGAATCACAGCATGGTTTCAGACCCTACCACAGCACAACCACCACCCCCTTCACTTCACTAACACTATAAATCAGCATAGGAACAAAGGTAACCTGGTGTCAACTGTGTTCCTAGACTTATCCAAAGCTTTCAACACTGTGTAACACCAATATTTACTCACATAGCTCTCTTCTACAGGTCTCTCTCTCTCTCAATACTCCCTTTAAGGGTTCCTTATTTATCTATCTGAAAGGCAACATGCAGTCAAATGGCAACAGGACCTCTCTTCCAGCCACCATAGGTGCCCCTCAGGGCTATATACTAGAACCCTTTCTCGTTAATATTTTTATAAAAAGCTTCAAACTGCCATACGCCAAGCAAATATAGTACAATATGCAGATGATTTAACTTTAATATCTACAGCCTTTCTTTCTCTTCAATCAAAACCAGGCTGAAAAATTCAAACCTACTTCTTAATCCCAATAAAACAAAACTGATGCTCTTCACCCCCAAAACATTATATCCATCAAAAATCATCTTTCTTGGTTACATCAGCAAATAATACAAAAATTAAGGTAGTAACACATACTAAATTACTGGGAATTGTAATAGATTACAGTCTTAAATGTAATCAATATATGTTTAAAAAGACCCACCAGAAACTTGTCTCCCTTTACTGGGAAGAACAGTGCCTTACAGATCCAGCAAGAAAAACCCTAGTCTTAACCTATTTGCTTTCAAACATCTTATATACCTCACCTATCCTTACAAACCTAATCTCTGCACTAAAATCCAAACTACCCTCCTGTTACAACAAAGTAGTTAAATTTGTGACCAGCACTGCGCACCAAGCTCACCAGTGCCAAGCTTCAAAGCAGCTCAACTTGCTAGAGCTTACCAACTGCATAACACACTCTCAGCTAGTTATGACATACAAACTGGTATATTTTCCTAAACAATGTCCTGCATTAAAACACATATTATTGCCCTACACCTTCACAAGGGACATCTGTCCTGACAATAAATTTCTACTAAGCACTACTGAAGCAAATAATTCATAGGGGACTCACTATACTCCTGTTATCTCTCCAAACTCTGAAACACCATCCCTACACAAATACAAGTGATTAATGATTCCAAGCTATAAAAACCAGCTCAAACAATACCTCACCCAGTCTTGGTAATGCTCATGTTCATCACCAGGATGAGACCTCTAGTAAAAGCATTAATGTCTTATTGCTTATCACAAACCTTTTGCCCTCCTCTACTTGAATCATTATACCCCTAACAACTTTTCCTCCTGCAATTGAATCAATGCATCCTTTTTCACCACCCTAAACAACATTTCTCATCTTGCTCATTTTCTAACTGCCCTCTTCCACCACCGCACCCCTCTCATGCATCTCCTGTTTACCAAAGTTATAAACCTTTTAGATACACCAATTTAGAACAGGCAGCCTAAATAGAAACAATTCTATACCATGCTCTTTGTCCTATGCTATTATCACTATCTGAAACAATACTTATGTCTTCCATCCCCTCTTACATAATTATATATCTTACTTTAATATATCTCCTGAACTCTTTACAAGCTATATAATACTAACATTTCCCTGCATAGTTTTATGACTCACTTCATTACTATCTTGAACTTCTTGAAAACTTTTCATTACTGAAATGAAGGAACACTAAACTTTACAATAATGTTTGCTTTCTGCAGTATCAGTCCATTTCCAGCTTCAAGATTTTACAGCTGGAACAACTGTATAGACTTCTAATTGTGGGTGTAAATATTTACTGTATATACCTCTCTTGTAATTATGTTTGTTGCTTCATGAGAAATGTAACCGTTATTGTTCTGAGAACTGTCTGAAATTCACTTGTTAATGTAAATGCACTGTATCTTTTCTCCCCAGGCCTCCACTAAAAATGGGCTTTGTCCAGTCGGACTATCCCGGTCAACAAAGACAACTATATAAGTAAATAAAATAAATAAATGCACATGACAATGCCAGTCCTGTTCGATATGTTCATGAATTCACTCGATGCAATGTATAACAGTATCAATATTCTTTAACCATTTGTTGCTAGGTTTTCCTTTGCTCATATATTCTTGCTTTACCTATCTAATGTTGTGAATTATCTGTGCAGCCAGTGATGAATCGCAGGTTTGTCATGCACACTCTTTTGTTTACACATTGCACACACTTCCTCACCTTGATGTGGCTGTGAGTATGTACTGTGGGCTCTAGATGCTCATCCTACCTTGGCTTCTTGCATATTTGAATATTAATGCTGCTCACCATGCTAATGTGTCAGTAGTATTAGCTTTAATGTGAGATGTACACGCTGTCAATGATTACCCGGGTTAATGTTTCTAATGGCAGCTCTTTAAATGACTTCATCTTGGTCAGCAGTCTGTTCACCAAACCTCATCATACACCAGCAGAATATAACCTCAATAGCCTTTTCAAAGTTCAAAAGTTCAGGTCATTAATGCAGGCATGCGAAGAATACATTTCTGCTTCTCTCATGTTACCATGATTACTTTTCTATAGTTAATGTATTTTTTCTCTATGGTTTATACTTTTCATACTAGTGTACTCTTGTTTCTGGCAATGACTCGTTGCCACAGCTGGACTCCTCTACTTTAAAGAACAGAATAACTTAACAAAACAAAGATGACAGAGTTCAGATCTTCGATTTTGTCTGAAAACCCCCCATTCTAATACACCACTACAGTTCTCTGGACACCTTATGAGCCTGTCATGCATTCTTTTTCTCCCACTACAGTATATGCCACTAAATAGTTTCTTTGTAATATTAGTGAAAATACTGAAACGCATATTAATATAAAAAATATTCTACCTTAGTCATTGGATTCAGGCTCCAAAATTTAACATAACTTTTACTCCAACCCTTATAGCTAATCATTTCCAGAACATTTGCTTCTCAACCTTGATGGTTGATGTCCCTGTCCTTCTCAGATTTGTGAAACATATTTTGTTTTCTACAACTCTTTCTGAGGAAATAAAGGACAGATGACCTCATTAGACATGTTCACCTAACTTTTGTCCTACTGTAGAACTAAAAGCAGGTACACACATACACACACACACACACACACACACACACACACACACACACACACACACACACACACACACACACACACACACACACACACACACACACACACACACACACACACACACCCATGCACACACACGCACGCACGCGTGCACACACACACACATGCAAAAACACACACACACAATTACATACATACATGCATGCATCCACACGTGCAATCACATGCACACATACACAAATGCACAATTGAGCACTTACACACACACACAGACACACACACACACACACACACATGCATAAGAATGCATGAAAGCTCAGAAGCTCATAAACATGCACTCACACATGAAAATTGTCTTAGGACCAACTTACCCACCTACTAACAAACAAACAAACAAGCAAACAAACAAAGATGCATATGATGTATAAAAATTACAGCAAGGATTTGATCTGGCCCCATCTCTTTGTGTTTAAGTTCATCTTGCACTGATACTGCATTGCAACTGTAAAGTGATTTAGTCCACATCTGTCTACTTGCTTCAGATTTTTCATGAGAATGAGATGTGCTTAATAAGCTTCCTTCTCAAATCATTTTTCAGTAAAGGTAGGTATCAGACATAGAATTGCCTAAAAAAGAAGTTATGTACTCACCATAACGTTCCATCCGAGTAGTTATCCTTCATTTTTCTGCAACCTGTGGGTATACGGATCCGTATTGGATCCGAGCTGGCAACTTTTTTCCTAGCACCTCCTCCAAGCTCTGAGCTCCTCCCCTTACCCATAATGCCCTACCATCTCCTATCTTCCCTCAGATCGAGTTTGCTGCAACTAAAAACATAAGCAACTCAGCCCAATGAACCAAACCTGAAAAGACAGGACAAGGTCCGTTATGGTGAGTACATAACTTCTTTATCTGAAGTAGTTAACTTCATTTTATCTGCAACCTGTGGGACAGAGTCCCCAGCTACTCTGATTCTGGGAGGCCCTTATGGAAGGATATTCCTGAGCACCGCAGAGCAAAAGGATGCTCTACCCCTCAAAATCAGATCTAATTTGTAATGGGAAATAAAGGTATGTGAATTGGCCCAGGTCGATGCTGCACAAATATCCTCCAAAGGCACTCTAGACCAAAAAGCAGCAGAGGTCACCATGGACCTGGTAGAGTGAGCCTTAACAATACTAGGAGGAGATAAACCTTTTGCTTTGTAGGCATGTCAAATACAGAGAGTGATCCATCTGGCCAAAGAAACTTTAGAAATAGCTTTTCCCATAAATGCTTTGGAAAAGGAAACAAACAATTGGTCAGTCTTGTGGAAAGACTTTGTTCTATGAAGATAAAAATGAAGCTGTCTATGAACATCTAACAAATGGAGTTTGTATTCACCTTTATTTTGGAAGTTAGGAAAGAAAACGGGCAGATTAATGGATTTGGTTTGCTTCAAATGCCACTTTAGGTAAGAAGGAAGGATTAGTACGGAAGGAGACCCTATACTTGTAGAAGACCAAATACGGAGGCACTCCAGACAGAGCTTGAAGCTCAGAACCCTCCTAGCAGATGTAATGGTGACTAGGAAAGCAGTCTTCCGGGACAAAAATTTCAAGTCCACCAAAGCTGCAGGCTCGAAAGGAGGAGCCACCAATGTCTGTAAAACAAAAGTAAGGTCCCAAGGAGGCACTGAATCCTTGACAGGTGGATGTAACAGAAAAGTACCTTTAAGAAAAGCCTTACACAGCCTAGAGGAGGCTAAGGCAATGTTGTCTTCACCAACGTGAAAACTGGAAATGGCTGCCAATTGTACTTTCACTATGGAGGAACTAGCTTCTTGCTGAAAGATGCCAGACAGAAAATCCAACACTGCTGGAACAGGGGCTGTAAAGGGATCTATTTTACTATGTGAGGCCCAAATGAAAAAGTGCTTCCATTTACTGCAATAAAGTTTCCTAGTGGAGTCTTTAAGAGAAGCCACCAGAATGGATTTTACCGGGGATGAAAAACCGAGAGTCCTGGCAATTAACGGAACTGGAGCAACCAGGTTGTCAGATTGAGGCTGCCCAGATCGGGTGGACGTGCCCCAGATGGATGGGAGATTAGATCTAAGCAGGGATCCAGAACCCACGGGGAAGCTAAGAGATGAAACCAAAGGAATGGGAACCAAACCTGAAGAGGCAAGAACGGGACAACGAGGATCACTTTGCACTGCAGTCAGCAAGCTTTCTGAAGAAACTTCAGAATGAGTGGCAATGGTGGATAAACATGCAGAAGCCCAGGAGGCCAAGTATGGACTAGAGCATCTCTGGGGACTTCCCCCGGTGAGGGAATCAGAGCGAAGAACTCGCTGCACTTCACATTGGAAGGAGATGCGAAAATATCGCAGCAAGGCTGACCCCATGCAAGGAAGATCTCCTCCACTACTGACTGTTTCAGAGACCACTCATAAGGCATCAGAATGGCCCAACTCAATCTATCCACTAAAATGTTGGAGCACCCCGGGATGTGCATTGCTATCAGAAACCGACCGGTGGAGATCGCCCATTCCCACACTCTCATGGCCTCGCGACATAGGGGGTAGGATCTGGTTCCCCCTGCTT
Source organism: Protopterus annectens (assembly GCF_019279795.1). Classification (NCBI taxonomy): domain Eukaryota; kingdom Metazoa; phylum Chordata; order Ceratodontiformes; family Protopteridae; genus Protopterus; species Protopterus annectens. The sequence goes on along the minus strand of NC_056728.1, from coordinate 1,137,009,166 downwards.
GTTGATATACCAGACAACCGACATGTTGTCTGACTGAATTGCAATCAATCCGAGAGGGAGGACAGTGTGAAAGGCTTCCAACGCTAAAAGCACTGTTCTCATCTCTAGAACATTTATGTGCAACTTGGTCTCTGACTGGGACCACATGCCTTGGACTGTCCTTCCCAAACAGTGTCCCCCCCACCCAAGTTGGGAGGCGTCCAAGGTCACTGTGGCTTGGACTGGAGATGATGCGAAGGGGCGTCCTTCTGATATCTCCAGTGAACTTAACCACCAAAGAAGAGATGTCCTGCAGACATGAATGATCTTGATTGGAAATTCCACGTGCATGTCTAGCCAAGACCATTAAACAGCCAGACTCCATTGAAGAACCCGCATGTGAAGGCGCGCACAAGGGAGAATCGATATGGTGGCAGCCATGGAGCCCAGAGCCCGGAGAACCTCGCTCGCCTTTGGAGACTTGGAGTTCGCTATCTGAGCTATGTGGCACCTGAGGTGTAGGATCCTGTCTGGAGTAAAGAATACCTTAATCTGTAAAGTGTCTAGCCATGCCCCAATGAAGTCTAGAACTTGTACTGGTTGCAACTGGGATTTTTGAACATTGACTGTAATTCCCAGTAGATCTGCCAACTGAATGAAATCATCTCGGGCCAGACACAAGTGAGTCTTGTTGGGAGCAGCGAAGAGCCAGTTGTCCAGGTATGGAAACACCTGAATACCCTGAAGCTTCAGGTGAGCCGCTACAACTGCCATTACCTTGGTGAACAACCTGGGGGCTGTGGTGAGACCAAAGGGTAGGGCTCTGAACTGAAAATGATTGGCTCCCAGCCAGAAGCGCAGAAACCTCCTGGAGCTTCTGTGTATTTTGATGTGGTAGTAAGCATCCTGGAGGTCTAACGAGCACATCCAGTCGCACTCTCGGAAATAAGGTAGAATAGACTGTAGGGTGATCATCTGGAATTTCTGTTATGCTACCGACAGGATTAATGTTGACAGGTCTAGAATGGGCCTGAGGTCCCCCGTCTTTTTTGGCACCAAAAAGAACCTTGGGTAAACCCCTGATCCAGACTGATCGGGGGGGACCTGTTTGGTGGCTTGTTTGAGAAGCAGCTCTTTTGAGAAACCTCTAGAGCTGGGCCTCCCTGTGAGCAGGTGGAACATCCGGGAGGTGTTTTGTAATATTTGGAGGGGCAACAAATGGGATAGAGTAACCTCTGGATATTATCTGTAAAACCCAGCAATTCTGTCATAATGGACTCCCATGCCACTGGGTGTAAGGACAATCTTCCCCTGACTGCCTCCAGAGTAGGACAGTCAGGCAACCTCTCAGGGCTGCTGACCAGGTCAATCAGAAAAAGGTTCTCTAGACCCAAAATTCCTGGGACCCCCTCTACCTCTGGGTCGGTGTCGATCCTGTCCCCCTCTGCCTCTGGGGTAATAGTTGTCCTGAGAATCCCAGGAAAACAGAGATTTTCAGAACCACATCTTCTTCTGCCCTCTTTGATTCCTAGAGAAGGACCGCTGAGGTTTAGAGAAGCGGATCCCGATGGCATACAAAGTCTTCCCATCCTTTTCGCTCTGGACAAGTGTGTCACGTACTGTCTTCCCAAAAAGGGAAGAACCGTCATAGGGAGCGTTGATAAACGATGCCTTGAAAGGGTCCGCAAACTGACACAACCTGAGCCAGGCATGATGCCTCATGGCTATGCCTGTCCCAGCCACCCTAGCTGCTCCTTCAATGGCATGGGAAAGGAGTCACATCGACGTGTTTGAGACTGACTTCAGAGTAGACATTTTCGCCGAGAACAACTGTCTGTCCTGCAGCGATAAAGACTCTGGGGGTGACTCAGCGAATTCTGAAGCAAGGTCTCTCTGAAGCCGGATCACATGTGCCAAATAATTCAGTGCAGGGATTGAAAAGGTTGCTGAGGAATAGATGTGCTTCCCAAACCTATCCACCGAACTGGACACCTTGTCTGGAGGGTAGACTGAGGAACTCTCCTGTGCTAGTTCCTTCTTTGTGGCCACTGCAACCAACATAGCATCAACTGGGGCTCCTTTCAACCAAGGTTGTCTGTCGGAAGGGGGAGATAAAATCTTGTCAGGGCATTTGGGGATGGGCTCTACGGTGTCAGGCTCCTTCCTTGCACTCGTGGTGATGAGGTCCATCAAGGGGTCCGCTGGCAGTGACACCCAGGAAGTAGATGGGCCCATGCCAAAGGCCTCCAGGAATACTGACTCATCCCCAGAAGATTTTGGGGCTGACCAACCTCCCCTCTAGTGTAGGATCTCCATAATTTCTCTGAAGAAGATGTCTTTGGGAGTTGACCTGGGGGAACCTTCTCCTTCATCTAAGTCAGTGTCTGCAGTGAGCGACTCGGGGGAGTCCAAGTGTCTCCTTTTGCACTTGCGCTTATGGTGACCCTCTTCAGTGGGACTCTCAGAAGGGGATTCATGAGCCACAAGGGGGGTTTCCTCAGGGAAATTAACCTGGGGATCCTCTGGCATGGGCTGTCCCTGAGACAGGATGAAGGGAGTCGTCGCCAAATCCAGGGGGGGCCTGGGTGGTATCCGAGGGGATGGGCTGGGGTCTCAATCCCTGGGAGAGAACCCCCTCTACCACTTCAAAGGCTGAGAGAGAGCAGAGCTCCTTAACACCCAGTAAGCAAGACGGCCTCCCAGGATCTGAACTGGGGAACAGAGCCGAAGCCAGGGTAGCCTGAAGTCCAAGGGAACGAATCAGATCCGAAAAGGTCAGAGCCGTAGAATCCATTCCCTTGGGTCTGACTCCCTGTCAGTGACTCCGAGAGTCACTTGAATCCGAACAAGTCAGATCCGAGGAACTCAAGGTAACAGCCGGAGTCGAGGTTGGAGGAACCGTCAGTGCCGAGCTACCAGCTCCAAAAAACCTCAGATCCAAGAGCCCCAAAGTCGAGGCACATTTCAGGGAAGGAGAGATGGGGTGGAAAAGAAACATGGAGGTCCCCCCTCCAGAGGGAGAGGGGCCTGGCAAGACTCCCATCTGAATTTGGGTTTGAATGAATCTCCGCATCATCCTGTCCATGTCCATGTCCAATAGGCTCTGAGTCTACCTCAAAGAGGCCACCGACTCGGATCTGGCTGGTTTGCACAATGGGGAGGAAGGCCTCGATTCCAAATGTTCCAACGGCTCCGGTGAGAAACGAGGAGACCGGAGCCATGGTCTTAGAAGGGGAACTAAGAAAGAGCTCCCTGTCTGAGGATCTCTTGCGATGTCTGTCCTTTCTCTTCTCCCTATCCTCTCTGTGCCTTTCTTTATCTTTTTCTTTTTTCCTTGTCAGCCACACTGACTGTAGATTTGTCTTTAGAAGACCCATCACCAGAAGAAGAAGAAGAGGGAGGTTGAGTCCATGTCTGGGTGGGAGGTAGAACATTAGAGACCGAGGCCAAGGCAGATTCCAGCATGGCAGCAGGGAGAAGGCCTTTGGCTACTAACTTGGCCTTCTGATCCCTCAGGGCCCTCGGATTGAAACCAGAACAGATAGCACATTGAGTGGACAAATGTGCCACTCCCAAGCAAATCACACACAGAGTGTGACCATTAGCCGGGGAGCGCTTATGGCCACACTCTGTACATTTTTTGAAAACAGGCTTCGGCTGATCAGCCATAGTCCTGCACCCAAAAGTAAAAACACTACCTACCAGAAAAACCACACACACACAGGTAGGGGAAGGACAGGCCTAACTAGTACTCTCTGCAAAACTTTTTTCTTTTTTTGACACCAATGAACAAGCAATACACTAAACAAGGGGAGGAAGGGAAAAATTCACTCAAACACACACTAGATACAAGAAATAATGCCACTTACTATCCCTGAGCTCAGAGCAAAGGAGACCACGATGCACACTACTGGCACGACAAACGAGATCTGGGGGAAGATAGGAGATGGTAGGGCATTGTGGGTAAGGGGAGGAGCTCGGAATTTGGAGCAGATGCTAGAAAAAAAGTTGCCGGCTCGGATCCGATACAGATCCATATACCCACAGGTTGCAGATAAAATGAAGTTAACTACTTCAGATCATTCTTTTTTCTGGTGGAATGATTTGCATTATGCCTTTCTTTTTATGCAATGTATTGCTTTTTCTGTTTCAGTTAATTTATTTATTTTTTCCTTGAGGAAACTAATGAAGAAATCCCTTATCAAATGACAACTCCACTGTAACACGGAACATTAACAACAACAAAGCCTTTTAAAACAGATGTATACAACTACTGTTTATTTTTTTTTGTATCACCACCATCTAGTCTTACTAATGCCCTACTGACCTATTACTTTTCACTATTCTACCCAGCACTGCAACCTGCATCAGTCTCTACTTGTTCCCTCTTTTCCAAGGAATTAACTTTTCAGTATAGACACAGTGCTAGATCATTAGGAAGTAAGACTCAAATAACAGCTGACCATCTTCCACAGCTGAGAAGGATTTTTATTTATTCATTTACTTTTTTATTTCGTAATCTATTTATTTTGGTTGCAACACTCAAGCTTCTCCAATATACATACATACATGCAAATATTTCAAGCCCAGGCATTAATGCCCATCTAGCCTGCCAATATGCTAAAACACTTGTTCCCATAATAAGTATCCATGCTGTTCTTAAAATTATCTAAACTAGTGCTTGCTTTAATGTAATTTGGTAATCTGTTCCATGCACCAGCTACTGTCTCAGAGAACCAATTAGTACACTACTCATTCCTATAGAATCTTCTACATAGGTTGTCTGATGATTTTCTAGTACTTTTTGACAACCTCAAACATTCCCAGATATAGTTGTCTCTAAATGGCCCTATATACCTGAATAAGATATCCTCTTAGATATCTGTAAGAGACCCTGTACAAGTTCAGATATTTTAGTCTTTCATAGTAACTTAAATTTTCACATCCATAGATGTCCTTGGTATACTTCTGCTGTACTCTTTCCAGTTTACTTATGCTTGTTTTCTTATAAGGTTTCCATATTGTTATTCCATACTCAAGACTGGGACTAATGTAATTAACAAACAATGACTTCATCATTTCTGATTTCCTAGACTTTATAAATCTTTTTTACACAACCTATAGTTCTATAATTATTATTAACCATTTGGTTGATAAAATTAGAAAAAACTCAAAGCTGGATCTACCCATATACCCAGGTTCTTAAATTAATCTACAATTTCACTGTGAGTTGTATTAAATATTCACCTTTCAATGTATGTCTCCCAAATCTCATATGCTTAGTTTTTGATTTATTTATCAGCATATTATTCTCCTGTGCCTAAATGGTCAATTTAGTCAAGTTCTTTTGCAGACATGTCCTATCTGTAACACATGCAATTTTAAATCATCTGCATACAGACAGTAGAACACCTCAGATGAAAACGATACATCTGAAAGATGCAGCCTAAACAAGTATGAGCATAGGGCAGAGTGTATGTGTGTGTTCCTTTTACTATGCTGTTTTATTTTAACTGTATCTAGATATTTAATAACCCATGTGCTTTTAAGAATGTGTATGACTGGCTGCTGTAAATATTTAAACACTGCGAAGATAATGAGATGTGTAATTGCATTGAGAAAGAGTTTTGCAACTCAAAAGCTTTGCTGTGTTTTATTATTTTGCTCATTAAAATAGTGATTGGTGTTGAGCTCTTGTCATATTTTCTTGGATATTTTCACTGCTTTGTTTTCAAGAGATCTTTGGACACTAGGACTGGTTTGTTTTGTGTGTTTCAACATATTTATACTGATATATTGTTTCACGTTCCAGCCTTTCCAGTTCTGACAGTATCTTATCCAATATTACCTTTTCCGCTATTTTCCATAACATGAAAGTAGACTTAAGGGTCTATATGACTCTGGGTTTGTCCTACTCCCCTTTTCCTTAAAGACAGGTTTAATAAGCGCATGTTTCCAATCATGGCGAATCTCTCCATATTTATACAACCTAGTAAATAATAGATATAATGGTACTAAAAGTTCTTACCGAAGTGTTCTCAGGTCATTATTACTAATTCTGTCTCCTCCCTGTGCTTTGTTTGGAAACAATTTGCATAGATTTTTGTCAATATAATCTAATCTGATTCCAGTATCTGAGGTTACCTGGATGTCACTAGGACAACTTATCACTCCCTTTGTGGAGCCAAACTGTGTTGCACAAGATTTTGTAAATATATTTATAATCTGTTGTGTCTAAGAATAAATTTTAAAATCTACACAGTTTATTAGTTTGTATGTCTTTACTCCTTCCACATTTTATGTATCTTTAAATTGGTTTTCTAGTATGATCAATATCTTTATATAAATGTTCTTCAAATTTTTCTTGATCTTGTCTTACACCATGCTTAATTTGTTTGTCCAGCTTGTTTATTTCAGTCTTCAAAGTTGTGGTTTGACCTCTTTTCCATTTCTTATATTTTTGTCTCTTACCTTAATTAGGTATCTTGTTCTTATCAAAATATATCCCCTGATTTTGTATGCCTAGATCCTGATGTTAAACATTTTTTTTTATTTTTTGCACCCAAACAATTTCTCTTTCAAAACTTCCACTTTCCTTCTGCATTTTTTCCACTGAACGCATCACTCCAATTAGTTTTACATAGTGACTGTTTTGCTTCCATATAATCTGTAATTAGTCTTCTGTGCATTGGTTTAGATTTCAATTTGGCAGAATTATCTAGCAACAAATTAAGTTTTATAACCCCCATGATCACTGCACAGCAATGGTCGTACAAGCATACAATAATTTCTTTAGGAACACAAAAAAGTCTAGTAAGTTCTGTTCCCAAGTATTTTATTTTACAGTGAAGCAAATGTTGTTCCTGAACATACAGTCTGAATAGTTTCTTTACTAATATTGTTGAATCCATATTATTCCAGTCTGCTTCTGGTAAATGTAAGTCCCCAGCCACTGTTATTATTCCCTGTTGTGTTTCATACAAGAAATGTAAGAATTCCTCTAGGTCATCAGCACTTGACTTTGGTGGTCTATACACTCCAACAGTTATTATATGTTCCAGGGTTGCCTTTATTGTCACAGTTATGCAGTCTATACTATTGGTGTTATCACTGAACATAAACCACAAAAAGCCTCACAAACAACATGAACTAGACTATGATAAAATGCACCAACAGTCTCAAATTAAAAACATTCCATTTTAATACTTGAATAAAAAACAAAATACAACTGGTAAGCGCTTTCGTCCCATTTATGGAACTTCCTCAGACCAAGCTGCACTCCTTCAAAACTTCATTAAATACACTTGTTTAAAATCATGTGCTTCACAAGATTAATGATTTAACCCTTTCCTTTCCTTTTCAGAACCGCTTTGTAGTTCTCCCTTTCATTCATACCCGGGGAACTACATGCATTCAACCTTACCTGCCAACAATAGTCCTTCCAATCTAACTCATCCTCTGCTTCTAACCTTACATTAACCTTATATCCTGTCATAGTGATTCCTTTATTAGGGACTCTTTTGAGTTTAAGAATCTCATTACAAAATTAATAGTGGGTGATTCTACAATATTGGTAATGGCAGATGTTGTTTCTTTATATATCACAATTCCTAATATTGAAGAGCTTGAAATGGTAAATATAGAAATGTTTTCATCCAAAATTTTCATATGTGAAGAAGTTAGAGCAAGTGAAATTTTAGATGTTAAGTTCTAATTTTTTATGTTTGACAATGAAATATATAGACAAATAAATGGCATAGCTATAGGAGCAGCGATGGCTCCCAGCTACGTCAATATATTTATGACCAGTTGGGAAAAGGAATTTGTGTTTGCTTCTGGGTTTTTTAATGATGTTATATTTTATAAGCATTTTATTGATGATTTCTTCTTTTTATGGAAAGGCAGTAGGGAAAGATTAACTGAGTTTTTAATATATTTAAATAATGTTTCTAGTTATCTTAAATGTATGCATAGTTTTTGGACTTAGTGATATATAAATCTGACAACAATTTAAAAGTAAGGATTTTAAAAAAGGAGTTACAAAGGAATAGTTACTTACATTATAGTAGTAGACATAAGAAGAGTCTTAAAGAATATAGTAAAAGGGCAATTCTGAGATTAGGTGAGTTGACAAATGATGCATATTTTTTAATGCAGAATGTGAGTTGCTGGAAAAAAAGATTTTGTAATAGAGGATATCTGGGTAATATAATAAAAGAAATTAGAAATTAGGTTATAAATGCAAAGGAAACTGGTACTATAAAAATAAAAGTTTAACTTCAGATGGAAAGAATACAAAGGATTATATGTTAAAGTGTGTTGCAAAATTCAGTGGATGAAACTAGTATTGATCAAATAGTTAAAAATAATTGGACATTCCTTACTAATTTTATAGATTTAAATGGTATTATTGGAGATAATCCAGTATTTGTTTCTGAAAGGGGGAGAATTTAAAAGATATTTTTTACAGGAGTAATCAAATTAGAAAACAAATAAAGGATAGTAAAGGAATCTTAAAGTGTGGTAGTTGTAGGTTTTGTCAATTTGTTATTGAAGGAAATGAGGTTAGGATAGTAGCAAGAAATTATAATATTAAATGATTACATGGGTACAATTGTAGATCAAAATTTGTAGTTTATGTTCCTATGTTTGGGCTCTGTCCTGCATTTTATATTGGCAGTACCTCTAGAATATTAAGTAAGACCATGTATGAACATCTAAGGGCTGTAGAAAACAGAAAAGCCAATAATGGCTTAGCAAAGCATGCAATGCAAAAGCATAGTTTAGAAGCAAATAACACTTATGTTAAATTTTGTATAATAGATTAGGTATTAAACTATAATGTAAGGTTAGAAGTGGAGGATGAGTTATATTGGAAGGAGTATTGTTGGCAGGTGCATGTAGTTCCCCGGGTATGAATGAAAGAGAGAACTACAAAGTGGTTCTGAAAAGGAAAGGGTTAAATCATTAATCTTGTGAAGCATATGATTTTAAACAAGTATATTTAATGAAGTTTTGAATGAGTACAGCTTGGTCTGAGGAAGTTCCATAAGTGGGACGAAAGCGCTTACCAGTTGTATTTTGTTTTTTATCCAAGTATTAAAATGGAATGTTTTTAATTTGAGATCATTGGTGCATTTTATTTATTTTATCATTGAACATGTAATAATCACAGATCTCATAACTGTCTTTAATCCCTATAATAACACTTCCAACTGATTTTTGTTAGAATGTCTATTACAATAAAAACATTTATACCCTGACAGAACTGGTTTCCAGTCATTGTTCTTTAACCATGTTTCACAAACAATAACAACATCAATCTTGTCAGAACGTAACACATTTTCCAATAAAAAAAACTTAGTTATTAATGCTCTTATCATTAATGACCATCAGAGATGCATCAAATGTTGCTGTCTATGAAGTGTTAAATTTTTGACCCGGCAAAAATCCTGCCTTGTGTTTGTCAAATATTGCAAAACATCTGCTGCTAAAATTCTCTTCCCTGATGTTGAGAAATGCACACCATCCTGTCTGAACAAATGTGTGCCTAAAATTAGGTGTAGATGCTCTACACATTTCCTTTTTTTAAACCATGATATTTTTTCATGTAGGTATTTACCCAAAAACTCTTTCTATTCACGGTGACCTGACTCTCATTTCTGTATGTGATTTGTGAAGAATACGTCCTAATACCTGTACAAGCTATGCTATGTAAGAGGGCTGTAAGTTCCCTACTAACAGCTAGAGAGTCTTTGTGGAGGAGATCTTTTGTGCTGACATGAATAAAAACAGATCTGTACTTCCTTATATTAAGGCATTCTAAGTCTTGACTCACATCCTTTATTTTTACTCCTGGCAAGTGTAACACTATTCGACATTCGTTACCTTCTCTGCAAATGTAAGTATCATTTCCTCTAAAAATTAAATCTCCAGTTACAAGGATATCTTTTCTGATCAGCTCTGAAGAATCTTCAGCTTCTAATTCAGTAATCTCTGCACTATCAATTGTTACAAAGGAATGATCTTGATCACCATTAGTGTTATTAGTTCCACTGTTCTCATTGTATATTACATTTATAAACATACAGTTCCCAGCCAGCTGGCTTTGTGCATCCACAGCTTGAGCCATGCTGTCAATGTCGTGTCTTTCTCATCTTTTTCCTTACAGTAACATTCTTCAATCCTTCCCCATTCAATTTTGTTTTCTTCCTTTTCATCTGCCCCTTGCCTACCTTTTCCTTTGGAAAAAATGCTGCCTTTTTTCTGTAGGCTAAAGTTTTTCTGATAGAAAAATGCTATCATTTCCTGTAATATGTGTGTTACATAACAAAGCAGTGTCCTTTTTATTACATATTCTCTTTACTTTACAGACATTTATCAGTTTCTTTTTCTTCCTTGTTGTTTGTTGTGAATGTCTTCTTTTCTTTCTTTTTTATTTAATTCTAAATCCTCTGAATCTTCAGATTGCTGAATACTTGCATCCAGAATTCCAAAGTTGTCAGGGGCATTGTCTTATTTCATAGGGGGTGAGTGATCTTTACAGAAATTATACAGAGCTTTTCCTAAATATGTTCTATTTGCTCTTTGCATAACATTATTTATCTCACCAGTCCAGTCATTAATATCTGTAACAATAGCTCTCCAAGCCATGCTAATTGCACAAGTGTAATTGTCATAATTAAGTCTAGATTTACTACTAATAATGGTAAGCAAATCTTCTGGTTTTAGACATGAGTAACACAGGTCAACAGTGCAATCAGGTATTACCTTTAAATATACATAGCATTTTGTACACTGTACAGGATATTTGTTCTTTATCAAATCATTAATGGCATATGTGATGCCACTCCTCTGGGCCATTAATCAAAGAGCCTGAATCCTCACCACTGACACCAGTGAGGGGCATTCACTTGGAACAAAGACAGATATACACAGTATTTCCAGATGCAGCACTCTGCACCAAGCACGATTTCCCTTAAAGCACACAGGAGAGCACACTCAGTCTGGGGTCTGGGTCTCTATCTCTCTCTCTCTCTCTCTCTCTGTCTCTCCAGGCCCCCAGTAAGAATCTCCACTGGCACAGCTATATAGTTCAGTCCTCAGCAGAGCGTCCAGGCCAAGTCCCCCACCACCCTCTATGTGAAACCAGTGCTCTGTGTTTCTGCTCAAAGTAGCTGACACACACACTCCATACAAGCACACATACACACACACACACACACACACACACACACACACACACACACACACACACACACACACACACACACACACACACACACACACACACACACACACACACACACACCTGGGAAAGGCTGGCACAGATTTACTAGCTGCTAGCTGTGCCCATTTGCCCAGACTATAAGGTAAATACTGTCACCAGGACACTCCAAAGCCAGCTACACTAAGGCTCTTACAAAGGTAACTTATTATACTGAGTAAAATTAATATGAATACAAATGACAGTGTTTGACCAATGCAATAAGGCTTTCAGGAGTGGCCACAGTGTCACAAAATAAATATAAGTACTCTCAAAGGTTAAAATATTCTCTAAAGGACCAGCAACAATGAAAAGTTTAAATGGATTTAATAATAAATAATAAAAGAAAATGAAAATGCTAAATATCTATTTACAATAAACACCAGAGTTTCAATCACAGGAAATATTAAAATAACACAGATGAATAGATTCACACAGATAAAGAAAAACAATGCTTAACTAATCTCACTATATTTTTTCTGACTGCTCTAAAGAATTACCATTCCCCAGTTACTTACTAAAGCAAGGCAAGTTGAAGTGGGTGAGTGATCCTTCTATGTCAGGTTTTAAAAACAGGCTGCTGTAAGACTTCTGTCTCATCTAGTATTAAAACATCATTTCAGTGCTGGATTACAGAATGACATCACATATATCTAGTCATCTGACTTCTGGTTCCCATACTACTCCCCTTTACTAGAAACTGAACCAAAATCTTGCACATATGTATCGCTGTACACACAGAGTTTTGCTGAAATGTATTATAGCATCTGGAAGTCATAAAACCATTTCAACACTTCCACCCTTCCAGGGTAGCAATTAGTTCACTGCTAAGGACAATACAGCAGGATACCTAGTCCTTGTTTTCATAGACATTTTGTCTCTGGCTGCAATCAGAACTGTAAGATACAATCTTTATGGCCTAAACCAAGCAATTTAATTTCAGCCTATTTTTCAAAGTTAGCTGGACTGAGATTAACCTCTTCTCTTCCGGTATTCTCTGTTACAATATTAATTTCAACAGTTACCATACAGTCTGACATACAGGTGGATTTCTTTTTCTGTCCAGCAGGCCCCACTGTTGGAATATTTGTAACACAAGTAACTTTATAAATACACTTTCAACACAAGCACCTGTACAAATCAGTTTGATATACAAATGACATATAATTCTTTACAAAACTCCAGCTATCTATGTTGGCATATGTTACACATCCACTGCCCTACTTCTCCTGACATAGCTGATAATACCTCACATCATCACAGCATACTCATTTTAGGAATCCATAACCAGCTGCAAATGAACAAAAAACTATAAAAGAAAATAATAATCACCACAGAATTCAAAGAGAACTTTAATCAACTTCTATGAGAAATAAACCACACAAACAATATACAACTATATACTAAATTATGTATAGTAAAGTTGTTGCTCTGACCGTACAAGTTTTAAAAGAGAGACAAAAGCTGGAACTGCTTTAAATCTCACTATCATTCACACCTCTTTTTAACAATAAAGATGAATAAATCACAAACCAAGCTGTGGATTGTCCTGTCTGCAGTCTGTGTGACTTTATAGCTGACTAGGGTTCTTAGGATAGCTAAAGTGCAATGCATGCAGACACTGGTCCTTTTGCTGCTTCCTATACTCAGTGCTATTTTACAGCATGCTGTCTTTATTCAAGCTAAGACAGCATCCTGTGTACATGTTATTAAACAAAAGAAGGGCTTCTTATGGACAATATCCCTCCCTTCTCCAGGACCCCCAGACAGAAGAACTGGACATCAGTAATATTTTAATTCTCCTTCTGGCAGCTTTCCATGGTGCATGATTCACTGAACCCTTTGCCTACCTCACTGGAGCAAGCTAATTTGAAAATGATTAATACTTGGCTGCATTCCAAAAGACTTACTACTAGGGAGAAAGCTGAACATGGCCATTTTTCCCTTTGCATTATACATTTCCAATTCTTAAATAGTCCTACCACTGAAGTGCTCTGCTAGAAGAGGCTTAGTCACAGAGGAAAGTCTCATAGGCAGAGCTAAATAATAATGCAGCAATCTGAGGCATGGCTAATGCTAATTAGCCATGTGCTCTTCCATGGAAAGTCCAGCTGCTCCCAATTTGCATTTCATAAAATTTCACTGTTGAAAGAAAAAATTGACCAATTTAAAAGGACAGTGGTCTCCCATTCACTCCTATGGAAGCAGTTGTGGTGCAGGTAAGTCCAGCAAAGATGTGGATGAAGGGGGTGTTAGTATATGTGCAGATGTATGTCTGTGTGCCTATAGAGCTATGAATGGAGCTGCATGAATACATGTGTTTGTGTGTGTGTGTGTGTGTGTGTGTGTGTGTGTGTGTGTGTGTGTGTGTCTATGTGTGAATGTGTGTGCATGGCATTGTTTTTGTGTGTGTGTGTGTGTGTGTGTGTGTGTGTGTGTGTGTGTGTGTGTGTGTGTGTGTGTGTGTGTGTGTGTGTGTGTGTGTGTGTGTGTGTGTGTGTATACGTGTGCATATGTTTGTGTGTGATTGTGTGTATACGGCATTGTTTGTGTGTGTGTGTGTGTGTGTGTGTGTGTGTGTGTGTGTGTGTGTGTGTGTGTGTGTGTGTGTGTGTATGCATAGGTGTATGTGGGTGTGTGTCTAAGTGCATACGTGTGTGTCTACGTGTGTGTACATGTGTATGTACGTGCATGTATGGCATTGTTTGTGTACATGTGTGTGCATGTATGGCATTGTTTGTGGGTGTGTATAAGTGAGTGCCTGCTGTGTGTGTGTGTGTGTGTGTGTGTGTGTGTGTGTGTGTGTGTGTGTGTGTGTGTGTGTGTGTGTGTGTGTGTGTGAGCGCGTGTATGTTTTTGTGTAAGTGAGTGTCTGGTATTTGTGTGTGTGGGTGTATATGTGTGCACATGCATATTTATATGTGTATGTGTATGTGTATGTTTGCATGTATTCTGTGATAGACTAGCATCCCATACAAGATTATTTTCTCTGTGTTGGGAAAAGTTTCTTCTCCTTAACAATGCTGAACTGGATGAATCAATTATTGTAGTATGAATATATGAATATAATACTTATTATGTCAGCTTGTGAGGGCTTCTTCAGATCGTGATGAAAGCATCCATCTAGAAATAAACTTCTGTTTTTAGACCAGAAAACTGTCTCTATGTTGATTTTTTTCATTACAAGGAGCAATGTAGCAGAGAAAGTAGCAGTCTCTTAGCATAGTGCCTAAAGGTTTCTCTTTAATATGATGTTAAGTTTGTCTTTTTTGCAAAGTCTCAGGGCAAGATTCTGAATTATTTGCTCTCAGTATAAGTGACTTACTTTGGTGTAAGGCCTGTCTATAAACAGACTTACACCAGGGCCAAATTCCAAAAGATCTGCTCTCAGTGTAAGTGATCACTTACACTTAGAGCAAGGCTGGTATTCATAATCAGTTACACAAATGTGTTAAGGCTTTCAGGGCCATATGAGGACAACCTCAGCCAAGGTGCGATTTATAGGGGCCATTTACACTGATGCATGGTACCCTCGAATGTACTTGTGCAAATGAGCAAACAATGAGATAGAATCTTTATATGGTAATGAAGTTTGTTTTGCAACATTTGCAATTCATGGTCAATTTTTCCCGCTTTTTTGAGCTGGTTGCAAATGCGCTATAACTAGATAAGCATTGCCAAACCTGGATGCCTTTGCCAATGAGATGCACAGACCTCTAGGAAGAACACTACCACCATTAGTGCTAGTTTTGACTAATGCACAATTCAGTGATATGTTAATGAGCTGAAAATAAGGCATTTCTCACTGTGGTCACACCTGTCTATGAATCACATGTTCTCACTGATGCAGTAATTGACCAACCTGCAGTAAGCAGTGAGCCTTTTTCTGAATCCTAGACTGCACTGGATTTAGTTTGATTTATACTTCAGTTTTATGCTTCCTGTGTACTACAGCCAACCTCTTCAAGCCATTGACACCCCTATGGCCTCGGCCCTATCATATGCCAGTCCTTTTGCTCACTTTGGATGATTCCCACTCATATTATTTCATCATGTGGGAAGGGTTAGGTTGTCCTGCTAGAAGTCAACATATAACTTACTGACAGCAATCTGCATTAAACTTATCAAATAACACACCTATTGAATTTGCTGTTAACACAGCTTGAAAAACTTTTTTACAGAAGAGCAACTTCCCCTGTAACATTCATACCCCCCTTATTTATAGTACTTTTTTAGTTACACAACTGTAAGAAAAGTTTAAATACTCCACAAGAGTGAACAAATAGTTATGATACTACAGCCTGGCAATTCAGCAGATAAATAAAAAAATATTTGGATACTGAATTTGGAGAGTTGGGAATGGATTAATTGCATTTAGATGCTGCCTCAACCCTAAGTGCTTTAACAAAAAAATTGTTAAACAACACGGACTAGTTCAAACAAACAGTAACAAAAAAACCTTATTATATACACAGACCCTTGCAGACTGGCTACAACATAGTCACTGTAGTTGTACCTCTTTCACTTTCAGTTCCCAATGTCCAGAGTGTTTTACAGAAAGCTAGTTTGGGGTAGGCTTGTTTCATTCCCAGCCCTTGTGCTGCCTGCTTTCTGTGACCCCACATGAATGAAATTGTAAAACTGTAATTTATTGTAATAAACAGAGCAAGGCAACACAAAAAGAGAGATTGAGATACATATGACTGAGTGCTACCTAAAATATGGTAAGCAGACTCAGAAAAGGAGGAGCTGATCTGAAGGAGGTTCCCAGGAGTAAAAAAAAAACTTTGCTGATTTTTGGATTGTCCATCTGTCTCTCTGTGCAGCCATTCTTAGCTTGTGGATAGGCCAGGCACAGAATCAGGTATTCAAGACTGACAAAACAGTATGAAGATCATGATAAATTTCAGTTTAAATCAGAACATCGCAGCTAAATCACACTATATGAGTACTTGATTAGTTTAACTCAGCATGGCGTGATGTTGGAGGTGTTGTGGAGAAAAATACATGAGGAAGTGTGTGTGTGTGTGTGTGTGTGTGTGTGTGTGTGTGTGTGTGTGTGTGTGTGTGTGTGTGTGTGTGTGTGTGTGTGTGTGTGATACTATACAGTCATTATGATGAGGGAGGTTCAAGGAAAGGAGGATGAGGAGGAGGGAAAAGATAACAGGATCAAGGACTAAGAGAAGAGGTTAAAGAGGTGGCAGAAGCAGAAAAGGCAGGGGTCAAGGAAAGTAAGAGAAGCAATGCAGGTTGTGAAGGAGAAATTTTGACAGAAATAGCAAGAAGAGCTAGATTGTGGGTAATGAGAGAGGCAGATGTCAAACTGCTGACATTGAGATTAATATGAAAAGAGGTAGGGAGAGTGGAAAGAAATGTTGAGAAAGAGGGCATTAGCATGGGAAAAGAGAAGTGATTAGGGGTCTTTATGAATCGTACAGATAGAGAGAGACAGAAATAGAGGGAGGGAGAAAGGTGTTGTAGTTTAGATGGGCCTAGTCTTAGGACTGGAAATTGGCGAGGCATTAAACAGTGAGAGGAGAGGTTGTGAAAGCAATAAGTCATTTGAAGGGGGGTGTATGTTTTTACTTAAGAAGAAAGATCTAAAAGTCCTTGCAAATTACAGGCCAATAATATTTTGTAGTACTGTGTAAAATTATTTGCTAGGATACCGACTGTTAGGTTAGAAAAGGTATTGCTGGAGATCACAGCAAAACACAGTAGGTTTGGGAAAGGCAGGTCATAAGATAAACAATGCAGAACAATTTTAAATTTTGTAGGATGGGCAGAGCAAAATAGTAGATGTCAAGCAGGGTAGTGTTAATGGCTATTCAAAGAGCTTTTTGTAGTGACAGTATATTGAAGCAAACTGTTGGGGAAAGGAGATGGTTGGATCAGGTTTTCGCATTACATAGAACATCTGAGTGAGAACCTTAGTAAGTGGGTTGGTGGTTGAAAAATGGAAAACTGGGTTACCACTTATCCACAGGATTACTTCTTGTGTTAAACAAAAGGTTAGAACAGAGAAATAGGGAAACAGGCAGGGGTGGAGATAAAGAATGGAGTGCATTTATTTGCTAATGATGGCATGATATTAATTGAGACATGAAGGTAAAATTGCTGTGTATTCTTGTGAATTTCTCTGTTTTAGTAGCAGTAAATAGGCCTTTGTTTTCATATGCAACAGTCAGTTGTGCTAATACTTGATCAGAAAGAGAAGGGAGATGGTATTACATTGGGAAAGGGAAAAAGAATGTAGCTGGGATTACAGGTTTTTCAATACAGTGCAGCAGATGAAAGAGAAGAAACTGTTGGATGTGAAGGAAGAAATTGGCTGGCTTCTGCATAATTGATAGAGTAGGAGCGCTACACTGAGGGGTAGGCTGGGAATGAACGGGTGTGTGGTGTTACCTTTGGTGACTTATGTGGACAGGCATACTAGCATTTTCCTGCCACAGTTGGTGAGGGTGGGTTTAAAAAACCTATTTATTTTAGGTTTGTGAGAAAGGGAAGTTGGGGGCTGATTTCTAAGAAGAGGATGAGCTTAGAAAAATCTGAACATTAGTGGGAAATGGTAAATTACTGAAGATATTTTATGACAGCTAATAACAGCACATGGAATAAGAGAGAATGAACATGAATACACAAAGTGAGCAAGATGGGAGGAAAGAAGAATGGAAGATTGTAAAGAAGTGCTCAGGCACAAGGAAAGGGATACAAGCAAAATGATTGGATTATATGTGAGGAGGATGGTGGATAGGCATGATATAGGTGATAAGACCTTAAATGGGTTGTGGTAAGAGGGAGAAGCATTACAGGTAAGGCTTGAGGAGGGTCCAATATTTATGGAGGAATAACCATGAGGAAGAATTTTTAGAATTTAAGGAGGTAAGGAAAATGTTTTGAGCCTATTACAGGGATTACTTAGTGCATAACAGAGCTTTTCCACACTGAAGAAGTGAGGGAGGACTAATAGGAGAGAGAAGGTCATGATGAAGACAAAATGCAGGGGTGGACATGTGCAATAAAAGACAGGTTCAGTGCATTTAAAATGGGGAATACAGGACAGATACAGTGTATCTAAAATGGAGAATAAAGGCCAGGTACAGTGTATCTAAAATGGAGAATAAAGGACTGATACAGTGTGCATCTAAAATGGGGAATAAAGGACAGATACAGTGCATCTGAAATGAAGAATAAAGGACAGGTACAATGTGCATCTAAAATGGGGAAAAAAGAACAGGTACAGTGTACATCTAAAATGATGAATAGAGGACAGATACAGTGCATCTAAAATGGGGAATAAAAGACAGGTACAGTGTGCATCTAAAATGGGGAATAAAGGAGAGATGCAGTGCATCTAAAATGGGGAATAAAGGACATGTACAATTTATCTAAAGTGGGGAAAAAAGGACAGATACAGTGTATCAAAAATGGGGACTAAATAAAAGATACAGTGCATCTGAAAGCCGAGAATAAAGGGCAGATACAGTGTATCTAAATGGGGAATAAAGGACAGATACAGTGCATCTAAAATAGGGAAGAAAGGACAGGTACATTGCATCTAAAATGGGGGACAAAAGACAGGTACAGCGTGGATATAAAACGGAGAAAAAAAACAGGTACAGTGCATCTAAAATGGGGAAAAAAGAACAGGTACATTGTATCTCAAATGGGGAATAAAGGACAGGCAGAGTATATCTAAAATGGGGGATAATGGACAGATATACCATATCTAAATCTGGGGAAAAAAAGACTTATACAATGTATCTATAATTGGGATTGAAGGACAGATACAGTGCATCTAAAATGAGGAATAAAGGACCATACAGTGAATCTAAAATGGGGAATAAAGGACAAGTACAGTGGGCATTTAAAATGGGTAAAAAAACAGGTACAGTGCATCCAAATTGGGAATAAAGGACAGATACAGTGTAACTAAAATGGGGAATAATGAACAGGTAAAGTGCATCTAAAAGGAATACAGTACAGATGCAATGTATCTAAACTGGGGAAAAAGACTGATATGGTGTATGTAAAACGGGGAATAAAGGACAGATACAGTGTATCTAAAAGAAATAAAGCACTGATACTGTATATCTAAAATGGGGAAAAGACTGATACAATGTATCTAAAATGGGGAATAAAGGACAGGTACGGTGTATCAGTGTATCTAAAATAGGGAATAAAGGACAGGTACAGTGCATCTAAAATGGGGAATAAAAGAAAGATACAGTGTATCTAAAATGGGGAATAAAAAAGGTACAGTGCATCTAAATGGAATAAAGCATGGTGTATCTAAAATGGGGAAAAAGACTGATACATCATATCTAAAATGGTGAATAAAGGACAGATACAGTGTATCAGTGTATCTAAAATGGGAAATAAAGGACAGGTACAGTGTGCATCTAAAATGGGGGAAAAAAGGACAGGTACAGCATGCATCTAAAATGGTGAATAAAGGACAGATACAGTGCATCTAACATGGGGAATAAAGGACAGGTACAGTGTGCATCTAAAATGGGGAAAAAGAACAGGTACAGTATGCATCTAAAATGGTGAATAAAGGACAGATACAGTGCATCTAAAATGGGGGATAAAAGACAGGTACAGTGTGTATATAAAATAAGCTACAGCGTATCTAAAATGGGGAATAAAAGACAGGTACAGTGTGCATCTAAAATGGGGAATAAAGGACAGGTACAGTTTATCTAAAATGGGGAGTAAAGGACAAATACAGTGTATCACAAATGGGGAATAAATAACAGATACAGTGCATCTGAAAATAGAGAATAAAGGACAGATACGGTGAATCTAAAATGGGGAATAAAGGACAGGCACAGTGTAGCTAAAATGGGGAATAAAGGACAACAATAGTGCATCTAAAAAGGAGAATAAAAGACAGATACACAGTAGTGTATCTCAAATGGGTAATAAAGGACAGGTGCAGTGTGCATCTAAATGGGGAAAAGACTGATACAGTGTATGCAAAATGGGGAATAAAGGACAGGTACAGTGTATCAGTGTATCTAAAATGGGGAATAAAGGACAGATACACTGCACCTAAAATGGGGAATACATGACAGGTACAGTGCATCAGTGTATCTAATATGGGGAATAAAGGACAGATACACTGCACCTAAAATGGGGAATAAAGGACAGGTACAGTGTGTCAGTGTATCTAAAATGGGGAATAAAGGACAGATACACTACACCTAAAATGGGGAATAAAGGACAGGTGCAGTGTATCAGTGTATCTAAAATGGGGAATAAAGGACAGATACAATGCACCTAAAATGGTAAATAAAGGACAGGTACAGTGCATCTAAAAGGAATAAAGCACAGATATGGTGTATTTAAAATGGGGAAAAGACTGATACACCATATCTAAAATGGGGAATAAAGGACAGGTACAGGGTATTAGTGTATCTAAAATGGAGAATAAAGGACAGGTAGAGTGTATCTAAAATGGGGAATAAAGGACAGGTACAATGTGCATCTAAAATGGGGAATAAAGGACAGATAAAGTGCATCTAAAATATGGAATAAAGGACAAGTCCAGTGCATCTAAATGGGGAATAAAGGATAGGCACCATGTGCATCCAAAATGGGGAATAAAGGAAAGATACAGGAAAAGATTCATAAAGGCTTGCACGGAGTCTAAGAGTAGAGTAAGCTCCATGCAGCCAACATGTCCACCGAGCAATCCAGTAACAGCCGGTAGGGGCATCCAACAGAGCTCCTAAAACGAGTCTTACATGGGCAGGGCTTGGATATGCAAATTACCTCAATTGCAGGCGAAAGCTATGCAAATGAGGTAAATTTGTGATCCAGGAAACCTGAACCTGTCCGAGTAAGAGTAGTGTTATTTGCAGAAATGTACTCTGTTGACAACTGAGTACGGTTCTGCAAATAGCAAAACGGAGCCATGACAGCTCCAAAAAAAGGATGCATCCAGTTGAGGAAGCATGCCAATGGCCAAAAATACGGCCATTGGCAATGTTCACTGATGCAAAATAAAAATAAAATAATTTTATTTTTATCCCGATCTCCGGTGTTTAAGCGTAGCGCAGAGCCGCGCAAATGTGCTGTGCTCTAAAAACCAGAAAACCAATAATTAAAATCCACAAATGTGGATTTTATTGTAATTCTTAATTTACAATGCAAGGGAATGGCAGGCTGAAGACAACATAGCTGCCAAGTAGAGGTTGCTAAGGGGGGAAGCTCAGTCTAAGAGATGTAACCAAGCATTAGTAGGCAATCCTATGCAAATGAGGGTTAGGATAGTGAATCCCAAGTTTACATAGCAAATGAGCATAGTCAGTGGAGTGTAGGAGTAGGATAAGGGGAGTAACAGAGTAAAAGATAGGTGACATCACGAGGGGGGTATGTATGAAAGAAGTGAAGCTCATTGGAGCAGAGTGGCATGTGTCTGCGGTCAGTTACACATCACTGGAAGAGGTGTGTCAACAGGTAGCCTAGCTAAAGGCAAGAAATTGAAGGTGTATGCAGTGGATAACACTAAAGTTTCTTGTTGAAGTACCTGCAACATGTATGCGTGCGGGTGCACGCCTGTATATCCGAGTAAGACTGTGTTCACGTGTGTACGCCTGTGTGCGCATGTTCCATAGGTTCATAGGTTCATAGGTTCATACTAGGCTATCTGCCCGAGGGCATTTACAAGCCTAGCCCATAGTTTTGTGGCTTACGCCACCCCTTTAGTATGGGGAACTATACCCATTATTTTGCTGTGCCTCTGTTGAGCAGTGACACTGAGGTAATCCCTGGGGTATATCTGCGATCTCCCATCCATTGGTCAAGATTTCTCTTGAACAAGGCCAGCGAGGTGCTCTGCCTCACATATACCGGGATTTTATTCCACAGCATAGGGAGTCTTTGGGTGATGAATCTATCCCTCCAGCACGTCCTATTAATAGCCGTGTCGAGGTTTAAGTCTCCGCCCTTGTGGCTCTGACGGATCTAGATTTTTGAGGTGAAGCATATTCATCAAATCTGGGTTTGACATGGCCTTGTATGTTAGGCAAAGGTCACCTCTGAGCAAGCGGTGCGACTGAATAGAGCTGGAGTTCTTTCAGTCGGGCAGCATAGGACAGATGTTTGAGACCCTTTATCCTTTTGGTGAGGAACTTTGTGGCCTCTCCAGCTGCTGCAAGTGTCGGGTCAGATACATTCGAATGGGGCATTGTACTCAATCATTGGTCTGATGAGTGATGAGTATAGGAGACTATGACCTCCCTTGATCTAGATGAGAATCCCTTCATGATAAGGTGGGCAATGTAGAAGGTCTTCCTAACTACTTTAGCTACATGGGTGTCGAATGACTGACTACTATCAACCTGGGTCCCCAGGTCCCTGATAACTTCTTCTGTACTCAGTGGATTGCCACCTATTTGGTAGCTAGGGGTAACCTTGTTTTTCCCGAAGGGTATGACTATGCATTTTTGGCATTTAACTTTAGGCCATGGCTCTGGCACCAGTTATCCGTTTCTGTGAGACCCTTCTGAAGGATATCTGTGTCAGATGTGTTTTCTACTATGGCGCCAGTTTGCAGTCATCTGCAAACTTTGTCAGCCATAACCCTCCTGTGTTTGCTTGTACTTGGAAAAGTAGATGCCAAACAAGAGTGGGCCCAGGACTGTGCCCTGTGGTACACCACTTGTGACAGGCTTTGAGTCTGACATGGTGCCAGCAACTCTGACCCTGTGGGTTCTGTCACTCAGCCAGTTTGCAACCCATCTTGTGATGTATGGGTTAACATTTAAGCTGATGAGTTTTTCAATGATACCCGAGTGGGGTATTGTATCAAAGGCCTTCGCCAGATCGAGGTAGGCTGTATGGACTGCCTTTCCCTCATCAATGGCTTTGGTGACTGTTTCGAAAAAGTCAACCAAGTTTAGAAGGCATGATCTGCTTGGTATAGATATCTCTCCTTTTGGGGGGGAGGGGGGGGAGAAGTTTGCACTGAACCTGTCAGCCAGTATGTTGGCAATGTCTGTAGGATCAGTAATCTTCACATCATTTTGAACTAGTTCTGAGCATATCTGGGAGTTTCCTCCCAGGTTTCTAACATAGCTAAAGAAGGCCTTATGATTGTCTTTTGAGTCTTTAGCTATTTTTCTCTCAAAATTTGCTTTGGATGATTTTATGAGAGCTCTTAGTTTTTTACTTATAGTGATCAAGGGTGTCTTACCTTTTAAGGATTTTGCTCTATCTTGTAGTAGCTTCCTCCTTTTGTTGTAGAGTTTGTTTATGGCTGGGGTCCACCAGAGTGGACGCTTGCCTTTGGTACAAAGAGTCTTTGTTTTGCTTGGGATTGCCTTATCCATGCAGTCCTGCAGGTGCTGGTAGAAGGCATTTGTAAGTGATTCAGCGGCTTGAGTACTGTTTTCCGTCGGCTCGGGGCCTTAAAGGAGACCACACTAGTCTTTAGAAGTGTGAAGTCGGCTTTAGAAGTTCTTTACTGTGGTCTTTTTATTTCAGGTGGGGTGGGATGAGGACCTCCAGCGAGATTAGTTTGTGATCTGATCTCACCAGTGAGGGGTATACTTCGGTGTTGAACATTGTGCTCCCATGTTCGTGATGATGAGATCAAGTATGTTTTCTCCTCTTGTGGGGATGGTGACTAGTTGTTCCATGGCATTTGAGTTTATGAATTCCAGGAACTTTTGGGCTAGGGTGTTTGGGCTTGAGTAGTGTTCCCAGTCTATATTAGGGTAATTGAAGTCACCTAATATGATGGTGTTTGGTGATACATTTATCCCCTCTAGTGTTTTCAGGAAGGCCATGTGAGGTTCCTGAGTTTGTGAGGGTGGCCTGTAACATGCTACAATTTGCAGAGCAGTCTTGCCTATGGTTAATTGCACCTGGATGGTCTCCGATGCATCGCGTTGCCACCAGTCTTGAGGTGTGGGTGTCTTTGATGAATATGGATACCCCCTCCTTTCTTGGTATTGTCCGGATTTTGGGGCCGGAACATGATAAGAGGTAAAACCTGATAGTGCTGGGGTGCTCTCAGGAGCCTTGAACCAGGTTTCTGTCACTGCACAGACATCGATGTTCTCCATACTGAGAAGGGCCTCGAGTCGTGCATTTTGAGATTTAGACTTCTGGCATTGAGCAGCATTACCCTTAGATTTTTCCTTTTTTGTGTTCTAGGGTGGTATGTTTAGAATTTGAGCCTTGCCTAAAAAAGGCACTATGGGGTGGCAAGAGCCTTTGCCAATATCCGGAATCTCAGGGTGACAGGTGCAAGCCGTCCTTGAAGCAGCGTGGCTTGTCCAGCATGTCATCCCAGGCAGACAGACATTGGATCCCCTTTGAATGACACCAGAGTTTAAGCCAATTGTTAAAGCTGATCATCTTATCTCTGTATTGTGGCATAATTCTTGGTGAAGGTAGGATACTGCTCAAGGTCAGGGTCATACCTGCCTGGGCTACATAATCAGAGAGCTCCTCAATGTCTCTTTTCATGTAGTCCAAGGAGGTACGTCTCAGGTCGTTTACACCAGCGTGGACAATGACTGAGTCATATTTGTACCTGCTGTTGAGAGACCTGAGTGCTTGCGTTATGTGGCGGATTCTAGCGCCCGACAGGCAGCTTACTGTGACCTTCTCCTTACTCAGTCTGGTGAGCGGGACGTCAGTGTGTCTGACTATGGAGTCACCAATGACTAGTGTGTCTGGCATTGTGTTTGGCCTTAAGGGCTGTGACTGTTTGACACTCTGACTGTGAGGTCTATGTGTTGCAGGTGTTGTGTTCTGAGGTGGTGGTTGTTTGGGTGTCTGCTTTGGTGGCCTCTGCTGTTTTGGTAGATTTTTGATCAGAGCTGCCGAGTATGTCTTTGTGTGTTTATGTGTATGATTTGAGGTTGTGATGGTACTATGTGAGACTGGGTCTATAGTGTGTGTGGTAACCTTCTCCTCCTGACTGGTCTTGCCAGTCCTATGTTGAGAGAGCTCAGCCTCCAGTTTGGCCGTATAGTTGCATCTCTCGCATGTATTTGTGTTTTGTGGGAGGAGGAGAGGGTTGTCTGTGTACATGAGGCAATTGTAACATTGCCTCAATATTCCCAGGTTCACCAGCTGAGCAGGAGAGGACACTAGCAACTGATCCCTCGACATGCTAGAAGGACTAGACAAAAAACTTTAAAAGAGATTCCGGGGCGTGGTGACCGAGAAATGGGGGTTTGCCTTTTGGGGTGCTATCTATAAGAGTGCCGTATCAAGGTAATAAGTACTGTAGGCAAGTGCTAGGTTTAACAGATAGAGAAAAGTCTACTTGGAGTCAAGTAGAGATGATCTTTTAGGTATTAGAGAAAGTGCTAGTAACAGGGATGCTTAAAGGTAAGATTGAAAAGAATGCACTCTGCAGTGTGCACTAGAGAAGTTAGATATGAAAGTAGGTAACTTGAGTTTTACCTGTTTAAAAAGTTAAGGTTTAGTGGAGAGTTACTATTTTTAAAACAGCAAGATGGACTGAAAGGGGTGGTTACTTTTGTATTTTGGTACTATGAAATACTGTAGGATGGCCAATAAATTTAAATAATTGAAGGGGTGGGATTTCAAAAGTGATGGTTTTGTGATTACTCACATAAGCCAGTGAAAGTAGAGAGAAATGAGATATATGGTCAGATTAACATAAGAGGCGGGCAACTAGAAAGACAGTGGTATTTAACAAGACAACTTAAATGGGAGGGAGGGGAAAAATTCAGAACAGAGAGAGCTGTGGTCTCTTTTGAAGTTTTAATATGCTGTTAAACAGAATGCAAGCAAAACACAAGGTAAAGAAAACAAACTACAGTATTCAAAATATAGAAAGGCAATACAGAAATACAAAAAATAACAGCAAACTAACCTTTCCTTCACAGCAAAGTGTAGCAGAGTCTGGATGAGCCTTTCTGGTAAAGCTCTGAAATGTTTTAGTTTACTCCTTAAATAGAAATTTTAGTTCCTAGCTCCACCCCCTCTGTTAACAAGTGATTAACCTTACGTGACCTTTTCTGTCTTATGAATGAGTCCTTAATTAATCAGTTCTTATTTCTGCCTGACTCAGAACAGAGAGAGCTGTGGTCTCTTTTGAATTTTTAATATGCTGTTATACAGAATGCAAGCAAAACACAAGGTAAAGAAAACAAACTACAGTATTCAAAATATAGAAAGGCAATACAGAAATACAAAAAATAACAGCAAACTAACCTTTCCTTCACAGCAAAGTGTAGCAGAGTCTGGATGAGCATGTCTAAGGCTGTTTAAAGTTGTGTAAGCGCATTTGTGCCGGTGTGTGCACCTTTTAGCAAGAATAAGCAAGTTTTAGTCCGTGTAAGCATGTGTGCGCACGTGTGAGCTAGTGTGCATGTGTTTGCACTTGTGTGCGCGGCGCTGCCCCTCTGAGGAAACAGAAAGGAAAAAGGAAGCACAACAAATAGTAGGAAGTTAACCAGGGAGTACTAGCAGAACTAGCAGGTGAAAACAATCAGAATCAGGCAATTACACAGGCAGTACACTAGCCCAGCCCAGCACTTAAAACTCTGCAAACAACATTCCACTATGTTTCTCTCAGAGACACTGCAACACTGCAGTAAGCTAATAGAAGTGAAAACTGAAAAGCTTTACTGAGACAAAGAAATGTTAGGGGCTGCCATTGCTGTTATAAGACAACATATGCAGCATGCTGAGGGTGGTGACAATGTGAATGCTGCTGGACAACCCACAGTGAGGAGACGGAGAAGAGTGTACAGGCCCAGGGTAACCTATCAGGGGCTACATGAGCTGGAGATAGTGGAGTGCTATAGAGTGGACAGAGACCTCTTGCAGCAAACTGTTGAGCTATGCAGGCCACGCCTCATACACAGAACCAACAGAGGGGAACCCAACCCAGTGGAAACCAAGGTATGTGTTGGCCTAGGAATATTAGCAACAGGTACCTTCCAGAGACCAACTGGTGATATGATGGAGATATCACAGGCATCAACATCCAGGGTATTGCACCAGTTCCTGGATGCCATGTCAGCACATGTCAGTGATCATGTATATTTCCCCAATTCCCGTGAGGTATTGGCCAGCAATACGCATCTCTTCCAGCAAATAGCGGAATACCCTCAGGTAATGGGTGCAACAGACTGCATGCACATACACATCAAAGCACCATCCGGTGAGCGGGGTAGGGTCTACTTCAACCGCAAGGGCTTCCCCTCCATCAACTGCCAGGTCATGTGTAATGCCCAGGGCATAATACTGAATGTGTGTGCTGGCTGCCCTGGAAGCTACCATGATTCCCATATCTGGCATCTGACACAGCTGTACCAGACATTTGCCAATGGGGACATCCCTCATGGTCACCTAGTGGGGGATGCTGCCTATGCACTGGAGCCATGGCTGATGACACCCATCAGAAACGCACACACACCTGAACAGGAATGCCATAATGAGGCACATGCACAAACATGAAATGTAATTGAGCATGTGTCTGGGCTGCTCACGTCACAGTTCCGGTGCCTGAACACATCTGGTGGAGCCTTACAGTACTCACCAACTACATGTACCCAAATTGTCATGGTATTTGCTATGCTACATAATATGATCCTGCAAAAACAGCTGCAGCAGGAGCAGCATAGGCCTGGGCCAAACAGCCCCCCACCATTGCCAAGACCATCACAGGCAGAGTGTGACTCGGAGGAGGAACAACCTGAGCCTGCCCCAGTAGGCAGAAGGAGGTGTGCCCAGTATGTTTTGGCCCTGGCAAAGAGGCAATGCATAGCACATACACTGGCTCAGTAGGAACCCTGGAAATGATACCTCTCTCTGACTCGCTCATATAGTAAAAGGGATGCCTAACTTGACACTACCTGTTTCCACACACGTATAGGGAGTGCAGTATGTGCATCCGACATAGGCAGCCCTGCAGCACCACCTGAGGCATGATTACCATGTGTTAAGCAATATAAAGCAGTGCTAAACAGCTTTCACCACAATTTAGCATATGTAAAGCAATTGCACACACTAACACTAGCGCACAACTGCGGTCAATGTTGAGCAATATTGGGCAACGTTCAGCAATGTTGGTTAACGGTGAGCAATGTTGGACTAGCTTGGTCTACGTTGGGCATAGCTGAACAAAAGCCAACATGCTCATATTTGCTTTACTGGCCCTTAAGCAGTCTGGTCTGCTCAGTATGCAAATATAAAGCAGTGATAGGCCTCAAACCCAGGATACTGTGCACTACAGTCATAGTACTGAACCACTAAACCATGACAGTATTTCACTAGTCAGCCTGTATGAAGAAATGTTGATAAGTCTATGCAAAGTATCTCATGGAAACCCTGCAGGCACAGCATAATCCCTGTCGAGTTATGACACAAAGGTGAGCCCTGCAGTAAGAATAGAACCTGATTTTCAACACACATATAGTATAAATGTTAATATTGGTCATGTTCACACACATCAACAAATGTAGTGGACTTCAGACAGCAACATACTGAAAGGTCACACTGGGCATGCTCACACACTTGAATAAATGAGACAAATGTCAGGCAACAAAACACTGAAAGGACAGACTGGCATGCTCACACACTAAGGCCATGTCTGAGTACAGCAGTGGGCCACACATATCCAGCAGTTGCATGTGTTAACCCAGGAACCTCTCACTATTCACCAGTCCGCCTTGTGCACACAGTTATATGACAACAGACACATATATAATATATTGGAACCCTGTCATAATAAAATATGTTCTGCAGATACTTAGGTTGTTCATAGAAAGTGGGAAAGCAAAGAAGATAAAAAACCTGCAACCAGTATCATCAATAAACAATGTGCATCCTGAACATTACCATAGGTGCATAGGTTGATACTAGGCTATCTGCCCTAGGGCATTTATAAGCCTAGCCAGAGTGTGTTTGGCTTTCGCAGCCCTATTAGATTAGTAGACTGTGCCTGTGAATAGTAAGTCACACAAGATAGGCCTTTTACGTTTAGTTTATTGTGCCTCTGTCTAGCAGGGACCCAGAAGACATCCCAGGGGTAAACATGCGATCACCCATTCACTCGTCAAGATGTCTCCTGTAGGGGGTCAGTGGGGGGCTCTGCCTATGCGGGACTGGGATCCCATTCCAGAGTGAGGGGAGTCTCTGGGATATAAATGTGTCCCTCCAGCATGTCCTATTAATATCTGTGCTGAGGTGTAAGTCACTGGAGCGTGTAGCTCTAAGGGATCCAGATATCCTGAGGTGGAGCATGTCCATTAATTCTGTGTTGGACATGGCTTTAAACAACAGGCACAGATCACATCCGAGTAGGCGGTAAGTAACTGAGTAGAGCTGGCGTTACTTTAGCCGAACTGCACAGGGCATCTGTGTGAGTCCCTAGATCCACTTGGTGAGGTACTTTTGTGGCCATTACAGTTGCTGCAGGTGTTGGGTAAGGTACATCCCAAATGGGGCATTGTATCCAATCATGGGCCTGATGAGTATAGGGGCACAATGACTTTACTTGATCTAGATGTGAAACCTTTTGGGATAAGGTGGGCTATATAGAAGGTCTGTCTAACCACTTTGGCAATGTGATTGTCAAAGGCAAGATTACTAACTACTCGTGTCCCCAAATCCCTAACAACTTCTACCGTACTTAATGTATTAACACCTATGTGGTAATGTGTGGGCGCTTTGTTATTGCCAAAGGGGATGACTATGCATTTAATGGCATTTAGCTGTAGGCCATGGCTCTGGCACTAGTTATCCATCTCTGTGAGACCCTTTTGGAGGGTGCTTCTGCCAGCTGGAGGGTCAAATATGGCACCCAGTTTGAAGTCATCTGCGAACATGGTCAGCCATATTCCTCCTGTGTTAGCCTATATGTCAGAGAAATATATACTGAACAAGAGAGGTCCCAGGACTGAGCCTTGTGGGATGCCACGTGTAACTGGTGTAGAGTCAGACATGGCACCTACAATACTTACCATGTGGGTGCTATCCCTGATCCAGTTAGCAATCCATCTTGTGACATATGTGTCGATATCTAAGCTGGTGAGCTTATGTATGAGGCCCTAGTGGGGTATTGTTTTGAAGGTTTTTGCAAGGTCCAGGTAGGCTGTGTGGACTACCTTCCCTATGTCTATGAACCTTGTAACTGTTTAAAGAAGTTGACCATGTTCAAGAGGCAAGATCTGCCCACAACAAAGCCAAATTGTGTAGGATCCAGTGTCTGTAGGTTCCCGATGTCTGTGTGTATGAGTTCCATGATGATACGCTCCATAGCTTTGCAGACCAGGCTAGATAGGCTTATAGGGCGATAGTGTCCAGGGTATGTTGTGGCACCACCTTTGTGGAGCGGGACCACTGTTGCTGTATGCCATTCCTTGGGTACGTATCCTGTAGTAAGTCTGATATTGAACAGTGACTTCATGTGAGGGTTACGTTCGTCATGAAGCTTGTGTAAGATGCAGGCCGGGACACCGTCCGGTCCCATTGATGCTGTGTTGTCTGCTTTGGAGAGGGCAGGACTCACCTGATCATCTGTGATGTCAGGGAGGCTACACTCTGTTGGGATGTACATTTGCTCATTAGGGGGGATGGGGGGATGACATTTGCACTGAACCTGTTTGCCAGGATGTTGGAAATGTCTGTGGGTTCAGTGTATGTATTGTCATTTTGCAGTAACTCACAGCATATCTGGGAGTTGGCACCCAGGTTCATGACATAACTAAAGAAGGCCTTGTGATTGTCCTTAGTGTCTGGTGCAATTTACCTTTCAAAGCGGGTCTTAGATAAATTCATGAGTGAACGTAGCTTCTTGATAGTACTGATCAGAGATGCCTTCCCTTTTTGGGATTGTGCTCTATCATGTAGTAGCCCCCTCCTTTTGTTGTATAGCTTATTTAAGGCCAGGGTCCACCAGATAGGTCCCCTGCCTTTGGAGGAGTGAGTCTTTTTAGTTGGGATAGCACGATCCATGCATTCCAGTAATTGTCAATAGAATGTGTTTGTAAAGGATTCAGCGGTCTGAGCTGTATTTACCTCTGTCGCAGGGTCTTTGAAGGATACCACCTCAGTTTTGAGAAGTGTGACATTTGCTTTTTGTAGGTTCTTCACTGAGAGAACCTAGGAAGGGGGTGGGGACAGGATATGGCTGTCCAGTGAGATAAATGTATGGTCTGACCTTATCAATGAGGGGTATACCTCTGGTGTGGAACATGGAGTCCCCATGTTGGTGATGATCAGGTCCAATATGTTTTCCCCTCTAGTGGGTGTGGTGACCAGTTGTGACATAGCATTTGGGTTTAGAAATTCTAGCAACCATTGGGCGAGGGTGCTGGGGCTTGAGTAGTATTCCCAGTCACTGTTTCGGTAGTTGAAGTCACCCCATATAATGGTGTTTGTAGAGACCGTCATATTCTCTAGTGTTCCCAGGAAAGCTGAGTGGGGTTCCTGAGTTTGGAAGGGTGGTCTGTAGCAGGCTACAAATTGAAAGGTAGTTTTGCCCACTGTTAGTTTCACATGTATGGTCTCTGATGCTTCATGCAGTGCTACTAACCTGGAGTTGTGTGTATCTGTGATGTATACAGATACTCCCTCTAAATTTGTTGGTCGGTCCGAGTCTTGTGGCCGAAAAGCATGGTATGAAGTATAACCTGGTAGTGCTGGTGTGCTTTTGGGAGCCTGAACCAGGTGTCTGTTACTGCACAGATATCGACATTCTCCATACTGAGGAGAGTCTTGAGTGCGTGCATTCTGAGGTCTAGACATCTGGTGTTGAGCAGCATTACCCGTAGTTTCTTTTACCTTGTATTGTCTATGGAGGTGGGTTTGTCTTTTGAGCCTTGCCTAAAAAAGGCACTGTGGGGGTGGCAACAGCCTTAGCCAGTATTCGAAAGTCCAGGGGTGACAGGTGTAAGCTGTTCATAGCGAAGCTACATGGCATGTTGAGCATGCCATCCCAGGCCGACAGACATTGGATCCCCTTTGAATGACACCAATATGTTAGCCAACTGTTAAAATTGATCAGCTTGTCTGTATACTGTGCCATCATTCTTGGTGAGGGTAAGATGCTACACATGTTCAGGGTCATACTGGCCTGGGTTACATGATCAGAGAGCTCCTCTATGTCTCTTGTCATGTAGTCCAGGGAGGAACGTCTGAGGTCATTCACACCAGCACGGACAATGATGGAGCCATATTTGTACTTGCTTTGGAGTGACCTGAGTGCATGTGTAATGTGGCGGAACCTGCCACCCGACAGACAGCTCAAAGTGTCCTTCTCCTTGTTCAGCCTGGTGAGTGTGACGTCAGTGTGTCTGACAATAGAGTCACCTATTATAAGTGTATTAGGTGTGTTGTTTAGCCCTAAGGGCAGTGACTGTGGGGCACACTGACTTTGTGAACCATGTGATATGTGGATATTGTTGTGGGGTAGCAGTTGTCTGGGTGTCTGCTTAGGAGGTCTCTGCTGCTTAGGCAGATATTATTTGTGTGGTAATGTATTTTGTTTGCTGTCGCTATAGGTCTATGTGAGACTGGATTTGTGGTGTGTGTGGTTACCTTCACCACCTGATAGACTGTGCCGGTCATGGGTCGAGAGAGCTCAGCCTCCTGTTTGTCTATATAGTTGCATCTCTCACATATATCTGAGTTTGTTGGGAGGAGGTGAGGGTTGTCTGTGTACATAAGGCAGTTGTAACATTGCCTCAAAAGTCTCATATTCACCAGCTGGACTGGAGAGTACACACAAAACCAACCTTTGGACATGCCAGGATATTATGATGACATACTCTCTGTTGACTGATCAAAAGGAATCAGTAGGGTGTTAAGTGTGTAAATGAGTATAACAGGGGTTTAGTGCTCAGGTTTGTTGGTGTTTTGGAAAGATTATCTGTGAAGGAGTCCAGACAGAACCATGACACTTCCTTCAGCTATGTCAAACATAGCAATGTACACTCATATATGTCCTGAGTCAGGGCCAACTGCACCTGACTGACAATGGCGACATCCTGTCAGACAGGCCCTTACATACATACTCACCTCCCACTGACAAAAGTCCCTATCATCATACCAGGAGATATCACATGTAGAATGGGTAAACAGTTCCTTCCAAAGCCGAAAACATGGCATCAGTTGGATTACATTGTTTCCCTATATGTGTCATAAGTGAACTACAGAACAAACAGACCCTGCACCTGAACAGTCTGTTGACCCTCACCCTCTCTACAGGATCTGAAACTGTTGAATGTGTTACAGCAGCATATGGCACACCCCACAAGTGTTGGTGCACAACAGACCATGGGAACTATAGTCCTATAAGCCTATGACGTCTGATCTGCAAGGCCATTGAGTCCATCATGATTGAAGTCATAAACAGAGCTATTGGAAGCCGACAAACACACAGCCGTACCAACTGTGGTATGATCATGGGCAGATCATGGTTCCCAAACCTGCTAGACTGTTTGCAAGGCAGCCACCCAGGACACACATCACTGAAAGGAGCTACACACGTCCCACATAGACTCTGAATAGCTCTTTATCAACTTCACAGACACATGCTGTAGCCACAGAATCAACAACCTGTGCATAAATATGTATTGTCATATGAAGGAATGACAATTTGTCCACAGAGAGATCACACAAGCTAAGAATTGTGGAGTCCTGTTCAAGCTGTTAACACCTGCTGACCCACATGGTTCATTCCTGGGATTGCATAAAACAAAGTGCACACACATTACCATGTCCAGTCTGATGATGTCAGCATCCTGCAAATATAGGAACCAGTTAAAGCGAAACAAGACCAAAAAACACGAAAGGAAGTACCACCCGACTCAGACAGCAAAGCAAAGCGCTTTCGCCTGAGTAGCGCTTTGCTTTGCTGTCTGAGTCGGGTGGTACTTCCTATCCTGCAAATATAGCAGGAGAAACGAAAACTCCCACTAAAGCATATAGCGCGTTGTGTTAATGCGTATCTCTGTAATATCATAACATAGTTAGGTAGAGGTTTGAATCCTGCAATTGCTCAGTGTGGGGGGGAGGTGTATGTGTGTGGTTTCCTGTGAGAGGAGTGCCCTTTCTGGAGACTAGGAAAACACATTTAAAGAGGTAGATTCCTCTTTGGCAAGTCTGATGATGTCAGTATCCCACAAATACAGCAGTGGAGATGATAACTGCCAGTAAAGCATATAGGGTGTTGTGTTAATGCATTAGCGCATCATGTTAATGCTTATCTCTCTAGTAACATAACATAGTTAGGTCAGGGTTTGAATCCTCCAATTGCTGAGTGTGTGTGTGACACTGTTAGTCAATGTGTTGTGGGTTTTGCTTTTACAACTGTATGACATAGTAAAACAACAGTATGTGCATTGCACACTTCAGGTATCTGTGTGGCAAATACATATATGTACATGTGACCTCAATTGTTATCTGTGTGGCAAATACATATATGTACATTTGACTTCAATTAGTTCATAGGTGTGAAGCCTGCTTTCTACACAAATACATCTGTTACCATTGACAGTCTTAGCTGCTGCTTCTCAGACCTTAGGTCACATATGTATGTATGTGGCAAGGCCAGCCACTGTAGTGATCTGTGGCCTAGGTCATCTGCGTCACACACATCCATGACAGTTTCTATAGAATAGTGTGAGTGAGGGTTCATGCCTGGGGTATATGTCAGACATGTTCAAACACAACACAGCCTGTCAATAATGGCCATTCATTATAGGTGTACAACACCTCCGTGGATATGCATACAGACCACTTCTTGCTTATGTGATGCACTGAGGGATATCAGCATACCTTTGGAAATGTGAATACCAAAGGACAGATGACATAACATGTGGCTGTATGTACACATCAGTACCCCTGCTACATGTTGTGGGCTACTACCAATGTGATACTGTAAAATACAAGAAAACGCACTGCCACGGCTAGGAAACACTCGTCGATGCTTTATTAACCAAGTTACAAAGGATTGAGCGCTTTCTTCCCTATAGCCAGGGATTTCAATGAGGTACTGTCAGGATACTATGTATAGTAAATGTGGATGACTATGCTATAGTTGGCTTACAGCTTTACAGCATGGGTTGGTCAACAGGTATCTGTCTGTATGATACCCTTGTGGAGGATAAGTGTCTCATCTGGAGAATGCATTGTAGGCCACTGTATGCATTACCAGATCTGGACGGACATATCTCCAGTGTGTTTGCGTGTACCTAAGACGGTTATATGCCAAACAGGAGTGGTCCCAGGAATGGGTGGTGGGCAATACCACTGGTTACTGGTATAGTATAGTACCAGAAGGACTCAAATGCTACTGTGTATCCTACATCTGTGTGTCAGTTGTCAAGACATCATCTAACGATTGAGTAAAATCAAGCTGTTGAGGTTATGTATACTACCAGAATGCAAAACAATGACCGATATAAACAGTATCACCCACAGCATAGTGTCAAACCATGTCATACACACATGTGAACCCAAGTTGTAACATATGTGTAGTAAAATGCATACTGGCCACCAATAGGAAATATGAAGTGTTAACACTGTGTAATACAGGGCATGTCACCCTTCCCATGTGTCCACTATGCACATACATGCAGACAGTGCACCTCCACCATGTTCACAAATGTACACCTGCAAATCTGTACTGCACACATCACACACGTACCATCCACTCACCAACACATGCTGCCAGTACCGCACACATCAGCCAAGTGGCGCATGGGCGGACAATACATTCTTGGAATTAACACTGGTGTAAGCAATACTACATTGATAAGGTAACCAAAAATAAACGCCAAGAGCAAAACACAGTAGGTAGTCCAAAACCGCATATAAATATCCTCGATACTTCAATAGTTGCAGTATATCCAAAGCAGCAAAAGAACGAAGCAGCAACGAAGCAGCAACTAATTCAGTATAAAAAATTTTAATAGTAGTACACAAACAGGTTAGCGCTTTCACCAAACGGCTTCATCAGACCTATAACAGTCATTAAATCCATTAGTTTAAATTTAAAAAACGGCGGGAAATTCAATCAATCTTAAAGCGAAAGTGCTGTATAAAACATATGTACATAATTCATCCACTGATACAACACTATATGAAAAATGTGTAACCCACCTAAAGCTAATACAATAGAAGCTATCTGAAAAAATATATATATGTCTAAAAGATGTATATATACAAATACAATATATATTATAAAAATATCATAGCAAATGTATGACATGCCTATCCATCAATAATGGTATGGTGAATCAAATACAGTAAGAACTATCAGAAAACACATAAAATCAAATGGCATCTGCAGCATAACAAATGGTATAACACATGAAAATATCATATGTATGTATATACATAAACAGTGCCACCTAAAGACCTAAGTCAGTGTGGATATGAATATCTAAAATGTAACATCTCTAAAAAAGGAATATGGCAGTGGTGTATAATGTAATGAATGTAACAATCTAAAAAATGGATGAATTATGTACATATGTTTTATACAGCACTTTTGCTTTAAGATTGATTGAATTTCCTGCCGTTTTTTATATTTAAACTAATGGATTTAATGACTGTTATAGGTCTGATGAAGCCGTTTGGTGAAAGCGCTAACCTGTTTGTGTACTACTATTAAAATTTTTTATACTGAATTAGTTGCTGCTTCGCTGCTGCTTCGTTCTTTTGCTGCTTTGGATATACTGCAACTATTGAGGTATCGAGGATATTTATATGCGGTTTTGGACTACCTACTGTGTTTTGCTCTTGGCGTTTATTTTTGGTTACCTTATCTGGATTTTGGCGTGTGCGGAGAGCATATTTACTTCAAGCAGGTTATTATTTTATTCAGTAATACTACATTGATAATCATAGCTTTAATGCATCATGCCTGCTCAGATATACCTACAAGGATATCAGTACACTTTGCTGTTGACAACATGCTAACATTGCTACACTACTATTAGGTCACCCTGTGCATCAGCACCATGTAAGCCTGTTCCTGCATCATTGTCACAGATGACAGGAGGTGGCACAGTTTCATCATATGCACAGGGTGTGTTATTGGTTTGCCAGAGCCCGACAATGACCCATCCAATCGACATGTATGTGTGTGTGTGTGTGTGTGTGTGTGTGTGTGTGTGTGTGTGTGTGTGTGTGTGTGTGTGTGGGGGACAACAGTACAGTATGGGTCAATGTTGGTGTAATGTGTGTGTGTATGTGTTAGCCCTAGGTGTTTGGTTTATGTGTGTGTGTCTGCATGCACACAGTTCCACCTTGTGGCTGCCAAATATGGGAGGTTGTGGGACAGCCATGGACTGTACCTGCCAGGCTGTACAGATCACTGCCTCTGGCCATGGACACAGTATCTGTGCCTGCCAGGGGTGCCACAGACAGTCTCGGGTACTAAGCCAGACTGGGTACTATCATCAGAGGCAGAGGGATGTTGACTGGACTCATGT
Source organism: Protopterus annectens (assembly GCF_019279795.1). Classification (NCBI taxonomy): domain Eukaryota; kingdom Metazoa; phylum Chordata; order Ceratodontiformes; family Protopteridae; genus Protopterus; species Protopterus annectens. Next base: position 1,136,971,468 of record NC_056728.1, on the reverse strand, counting down.
CCCTGCTGGGACTGGCCAGAGCCATGTGCATGTGGTCATCTAGGATGGTCTATTGACAGCCCAGCCCCAATATTGCTGGGGCTGGTACTGTCACTACAGGAGCGGCTGGGACTTGTGTGTCATCCGCGACGACTGCTAGCTGATGATGTTGTTGGCATACATCCACGTCGATGTCTCAGCCATCCTGCACTGTCCTGGCACATGGACATTACATTGCGGAGGACATCTAGTGTCTACCCCCAATGTCTATCAATAACCTCGGTGTAATTATGGATGGCACCGGCAAGGTCATGGATACTGTCATTGATAGCGGTGTTGTGAGCCCTCTGCACCCTTAGTCCCTGCCTGGTGTACCGTTCCATACATCCCTGTGCCTGCATTAAAGCTTGGAACATACCTGAGGTTGTGAGACCTGTGGGGGCATGTCTGCCAGGGGCATTACGACCAGCAGTGCTCCCACAAGAACCCCTGGACATATGTCTATGTGGTACCATTCCAGGTGTCTGGGTATGGCTGCTGTGTGGGGTTGCATGTGCCATAGATACCACACTATCCTGGTCAATGCCTACTGTATGCTGTTCCTCCGCTAAGGCCATTGGTGTTGAGGTATGTATCGGCAGTATGAATGTGCACATAGATGGGGTGGACAGCTGTGTACTGTCGATTGGCAAACCAACGACAGACCCTGACAAACCTGCCTGTGCCACTACACATATGTCATCATGTCCACTATTTGTGGCAGTGACTTCAGGTTCCCTGCTGCACTCATCCAACAATACCTCAGCACCTGTAAGAGGAAGACAGGAAACACACTTCACAATCTGTACAGGATGTTAGCACACATGGAAACATGAACACATGAACACATGAACACATGCACACATGCACACATGAAGGCATGCACACATGAAGTCATGCACACATGCACACATGCACACATGAGCACATGAACACATTCACACATGCACACATGAACACATGAACACATGCACACATGCACACATGCACACAAATGCACTACTCAGTCAAGTTGACACACACACACACACACACACACACACACACACACACACACACCAACAGCAATATGGAACATATTCATTAGTGGTTGATGGTGGAGTACAGTAACAAAAGCCAAAGAGTCCTATCACATGTGTCAGCATGCAGGATGCGTGTTGCTCAACAGCGTGCAGTGCAAGTGTAGAGAATCTTTGTTGATAACAGTATACATGTAGTTGATGCATGTGTGTTGTTCAATGATTGGCCTCACCCTGGAACACAATGTGTACATGGACACAACATTGCTGTGCAAGTCTGAAATGCTTTCCAATGTCCTGTGCACCATCACTCATAGGTATACATACCATGGCTGGATGCACACAACTGTCAGGTGTATAGCAATGAATGCTATGTGTAATACTGTAGTTACTGTAACTGGATGTAGTGTAGTACTATGAGCCATCGTCAGGCAGCATCATGTGGTCACTCAAGGCCACTAATGTATGTCACACTGGCAACTATCTTGCTGTACCTGACCTGCACCACTTTGGCTACATTAACCATTTCACAGCCAGTTGTTACATGGTTATGTAAGGTGTTCAACAGGGAGCATTGCCTAACATGAATGTGTTGTGTGTTGAAGCATGCCACACCACCCCATGATAGGTCTCTACCCCTCAGGTATATTATGTGTGCTGTGTTGATGACATTTGGGATACTGGAGTATGACCTTACAGCAGGTGTCTACATACGCCATGTGTATCATATTAACACTTACTGCATATGACAAAGTGGTGTATGTTGTGTGCATGTGTATTGACTCTGCCTATACAATGTCCACTACAGTGTACCACAACTGGTTGGGATGCTCTGTGTATTGCATCTGTTTGAGGCAGCTACTCATGTTACTGGGATGTGCATAGTCCCACAGAGAACATACAGAGCATGCATTATGTGTAGGTGTTTTACATGTGTATATGGCCTACAAGTCTCCTATGACATGCACATGTTATATGCTATATTAAATGTAGAACACTCACCAGCATGGGTCTGCTGTCTTGCTATCACACCAGAGGGACCTACAAAGATATGAGACAGTTTGTCAGTGTCAACAACTATGGCATTGCTGCTGTGTGTTTGCAAATTTACAGTAGTACAAGAGGTGACAGTCACAGGCATACAAATTATGTTCCAAATCAGTATTGCATGACACCAGGCTCCACTTCTTCTGAATACACAGTACACATCTGATAAATGCATGTTCTAACAATTGAGCTAACAGTAGTCCACAGATATGTCATGTTACCTGCACGCTCTGTATCTACGTGCTGGATGACTCCGGCCTCCATGATGACACATGTCTGTTGTACTGGTTGGCCAGGAGTCACAACGCTGAGGAGCAGCTCTTCCACTCTGGTGAGGAGGGGGTATTGCTGCACCACCACCTGTGACAAGCTGTTGTCTGTGGACATTGGAGGCATGCTGCCGGACATGTCTGATTAAATCACTGCAGTGATGGCGTACCTGCTCATAAGTCCAGTTATGCATGCCTACATCATTCACCTGACAGACAACATCCTGCCACAGTGCAGTGTGCCCATGCTGGTCCTGGTTGGATCTGGAGAACAGCAGGTTGTGATGATGTATCAGGGCATCAAAGATGACTTCCTCCTCCTCTGGGGAATAGGCAGGTTTCCTGTTGTGAGACATATCCCTGGAAGACAATAAAACAATAATTGTGAGCAAGTCATGTGGCACACTTATGCTAAAGTACAGACATCAATGAAATGCCATATATAGCAACCTATTGGCTGTCAGGAGATACACACTTTTAATACCACATATGACTGCTCAGCCCACAACTGCCTGACAGTGCCTGGCACATACTATGTACCAAACCATGTTCTGCACAGCAACAAAGTGAAACCAGTATGTAAGACTATACAACAGTACATGGCACACTGTATGTGACACAATGCACCACCTAGCCACAGGAGGTGTATATGAAGCTAATCCATGCAGACATTTGTCATCCGTTGAAATGAATGTAAAGTACAGTTACAGTACTACCAGTACACCACGCTACTTGTTGATGGCAAACCCCTCAGTAACATATGTGCACATTCATCACTATATGTGGCATACTGCTGTACTACACTATACATGTTGCTAGATATGCACTTATATCCTGTGACACACATACCACCAAGGCCATGTTACAGGCATACCCACACACATCAGACATACCTACAAGACACAAAGGTATGGCAACCCAGATTAGTTTTACCTGTGTAACATACAGTACTGTGTGTCAGCACCTACAAAACCTCATGCCTGAGGTATGTAATGTGTGAGGACTACAGGTAACAAACAAAACAGTGTTTCCAAGCAATGTGGATATAAACCATACTGTGCTGTTTAGGCCTACAGCTTCAGGTAGTACTACAGTTCATACGGGATTTGTACTCACTAGTGTTAACAATCAATAAGCATACATGTACTGCTTTAGCCTACAATGGCACACTCCACACACCATGGGACTATGTCACACCATATGCCATACTGCTTTTCCTGCCTAGCAATAGCATACGTATCTTTTGCTGGGATTAGAGCTACAACACTACATACCATGATACACACAGTTTCCCACTAGGCTATCACACATATACACAACTTTGACACATTCGCCTACACAGTCACCATCACACCCAGTCAACCTCACATAGCAAGTAATGCAACAGGTACATGCGTGTGTGTATCGGGTCCTAGGTAGATAATAGGCTATTATCCGTAGGGCCTATGGAAGCCTAGCCATATGGTACCCTGCCCTTCAATACCCATGTAATGTAGGTTCATGTGCCCCTGTCATGCAAAGCCACAGAGGTGATTCCCGGGTTGTGTTTCCTATCTCACATCCAATCATCATGATTATTCATGACAACTGCTAATGAGGACCTTCATTTGCTATTGATAGGTATCTAGTTCCAGAGTATGGTATGTGTCTGAGATGATAATGTACTACTCCAGCATGTTCTGCTTTTTGACGTTACAGGGTTTAGATCAGTACAGTGTGTAGCTTTTATGGAGTTTAATCTGTTTATATGGAGCATGTCCAACACCTGCGGTTTTGGCATAGCTTTGTATGTTAGGCAGAGGTTGCCTCTGGGTAGGCGGTATGCGACACAGTGTAGCTGTGGTTTTGTAAGACAGTCTGCATAGGGCATCTGTTTGAGTCTGGTAATACTCTTTGTGAGGTATGTGTCTGGCGTCTACAGTTGCTGTGGATGTCTTCTGAGGTACATACCAACAGGGCCAATATACTCTATGATGGGTGTTATAACTGGTGAGTACAGTGGAACACTGACCTCTTTTTCCATGGATGACACACCTTTTCTGATGACATGTGGACCGTACTCAGTTTACATGACTAGTGTGGCACTGTGATTATCAATAGGGACACTACTGTCCACCTGTGTCCCGTAGTCTCTTATCACACTTTCGGTGTTGAGTAGACTACCATCTATGTGGTAGTTCATAGGTACAGGGTTTTTAACAAAAGGGATGGCAATACGTTTACAACATTGAGCTTGAGCGTACATATGAACATCCATTGGTGTACATATAGATATACATATAGGCACATATACAGTCCACCTTTCATGGTGGGAATATCAATTATGCAAAGGTTGAGAGGAATGCAGTTATGTAATGATATTGCACAGTCTTGTGCAGAATGCATGGAAGGTATTCTCAGCCCATGTATCTTTAGCAGGACCCCCTATCTAGAAGACTAAAAACCTAACAAATCATACCCACAGTGTTTAAACACCACATGTCATATGCCAGCACTGTATGCTGTCTTGTTTGCCACACACTACAACCTACATATAAATATGCACATAACAACCTGCACCAACGTATAGATGTCCACCCTTCACAAACAGTTGCAGTATGTCCCTTGCTCTATGCACATGTTCAGATGCTAATTTATCAGACACATAAATATCTCTCCATATGTGTGTGCCATACACACAACAGGGTCCACACTGTTGTAACTCCATACACCTCACGGATGACCTGTTGGACCTTGCTACAACATGGACAATTGTCACATGTGTGCATACAGTAATAGTGCAGGGAGTATATATAGCTGCAAATGCTAACATTACTATACTAGCCTGGTACAGCAGTTGCCAATGCTAAGCTACACATTATGTGACTATCATGCATGTCTTACTCTGTCACATCCAAGTTTATATAGGTGTTTGCACTACTCCCCCAAACTGCCATTATATGCAGTACTGTACAGGCCATAGATAACATGTTCAGATGTTCGACATATAATGCTGAGCTACATATGTCACAGTTATGTCCCACTGCACACAGCTACACACTAATTTGTCCATGGCAGTAGTTATGCATGGCATCACTGCATACATACCTACTGCTGCCACATATGCATGTTTCAGAGTATGTACAGTACTATTCATAAACATCTACTACTTGCCGGTAACTACAAATCTGTTACATACCTGTTACTCACTTTCAGGTCCGTCTGTGTATGCTTTGACAATTTTTTTTTTTATTTATTAAGTAAAGTTTTTTACTTAAGTTTTATTATTGGTTATTAACTAAGTTTTTTTTCTTAATTAATATATTTAGGTTATAATTAAGTAAATATATGTTTTACTTAATTAAAGATTTCTTTATTAAGTAATAAAGTTTGTCACTACTCTCCAGGAGTTCTAGAGTTGCTGACATGTGCAATGTAATGATTGCATGTGGGGATAGCAAGTACAGTCTGCTTTTATAGGTATCTGCGCATGTGCATGTGATGCCCTCTGCACCAATTGGTGCCCAGCATTTGGTAAATGCATACAGCATGCTGTGTGGTAATTGCAGTACTCACTGTCATAGCAACCCAATGCTATAAATTGCTAAGGTATATAGGCATAACCCTTTCAGATTTCCAGAGTGGGGCCCATGCTTGTTTGCTGTGGACACTGTTGTGTAAGTCATAAGGTTGGCATACTTCTTATATCTGAAGCTAGAGGTGTAGACAGTGATGTACATGTTGTACTCAGACCTGACTATTGCCACTTGCAGTACAGAGCTATCAGTGTAGAGTTTAACTCACCCCTACAAATGCTTACACAACATTTATGTGACTATGTAGTTTCTTTTCTACTCATATAATTAACTGCCGTACAAACATAGTTATTGAGAAGTATTCTTTTGGCACATGAACTGTTTGTGAACTGTTATACTGTGAATATTAATGTACTCACTTCTGCAGGGTTTGTGTTTTTATTGTTGACATTAGCACAGGATTTACAGGACAACTGGACAGTTCCAGTACTGTGTAAGCCTACTTACATCCTTGGTAGACCCTAAACACACAAGTGTATTTAAATTGTGGGGGGGGTGCTGACATACAGAGAGCATTATATATTATTGTGTGAATGTTATCTTACTGGACTTAAAGGATTGGTGTGTACCTGTTAGTTTATCAAGGCAGGTGGTCTGTCTGCATAGTTCCCAACTGTGAACCTATCCAGATGGTAGTCAAATGTTACACTGTTATTCTTTGTCTGTGCAACCCACAGGTGTTTTCATCACTGGTACAATGGCATTTTTACAGTCAGTTGCTTCCAGTACATGGCTACATCCTTTGGTATTTCTGTGTTGTACTCCTACATAAGGGTATGCTTGTCCTACCAAAGCTATTTGCAGAGTGTGTAACAGCAGAATAGCTGATATGCCTGTGTGTTTGTGCATCTGCCAGGCCTATGAAACACTCAGATAAATCTTTGCATGGAGTGAGGGATAGGTAGTTAAAAGTGAGGTACACCTTACACATAATAGAGACAGTAAGTGTAGACTTGAGTGAAACAGTGCATATGGATTAGTACTCCTTTTATGAAGTACAAGCGGTGTCTACTGTTATTATTGTCAGTATTCACTGTGTAATACCCCACATTTCTGACTGACATCAGTACTTTTCAGAGGGATTCAGAGGGACACAGCTAAAATATGTTTCACAATCAGGGACATCCCTGTAAAGTAGTCACAGTTAGGTAGTATGGCCTCTGTCCTAATCAGATATGCCACTGTTTGTCCTGCTATGATACCATGTGGGGTTTGTAAAGTGCCTCTGTAACATTATTTGCTGCTAGAATGGCTGCTTCTCATATCACACTCGTAATGCATTCCACAACAATTGCTGGTAAAGATCCACAGAACAAGCTTTGTGTTATGGCCTTCCTATTTTTCCTTTACATTCAGTCTTGTAATGCATGATATATTTATTTCAGCACCAGGTTATTGTATATTTGCTGTGGCTTAGTGGTAATTCATGCAGTGCAGTGTGTCAATGGTCTGGGGTTAGAGACTGACAGAGGTATTTTATTTTGCTGCTGAGCAGAACAAGGGCCCTGACATAGAGTGACTAAGGCACTTTTAAGCAGTTGTAAGCGGGTTTGCATGGGTTTGCACGACGCTTAGCAAGACTGAGCTAAGCGCACACATGTGCACACTCACTTAATCCCACTTACTACTGCTTAAAAGTGCTTACTCTTGCTAACCCCTGCGCTAATTTCTTTGAAAGAAAAGAAAATGGGGAGATAGGAAAGTGATGAAAAAGAGGGAACAAAGAGGGAAAGACAGTAGTGAAACAAGCTCGGGATGTGCAGGACGGGTGTAGGGAAGGTCCATAGCTGCACATTTCTTTACCAGCAACAGCTGTGCATGTGCAATAAATTTGGAGTGAAATTTGAAACCTTCCACCCCTGAGAGAGGGGTGAGGACAACAAAGTATGTTGTACTCCCAATTATAATTATCAGTTTGCATGTCCAGTGAACATGTGTGTGAAATGGGCAGCTATGTATGGGGCGTAATTTTTTTGTGGGTACAGATTGCCCTTTTTTTTTTTTCAGGTGAGAGTGGAAAGTGAGGTAGAGGAAGTAAATATATTTGGGGAGGTAGGCTGGGGAGGTAAACAGACAAGACAAACAAGACGCATACAGGGATGGTGTATGACACATGGGGTGGGTGAACACAATTGACGGGGACAGATGTTTGGAAATCATAAGGCCACAGATGGTAACAGTGGAACTGAGATCCCCACCCATGAGCAGTCACCACTGCACCTTCACAGCCCCGAAGGTGGCTGTGCTGGGGGCTGCGTAGGATGGGCAGGCTCACCCATGAGACACGCCACTCTCGCCTCAAGCTAGCGTAGGGGATCAGCGACTGAACGCTGGATCTCCCTATGCACCACAACCTGGACCCTTCACAGGGTGACAGGTGGCCTTTCTCCGCCCATGCTTGCATGGGGGGGACGAGCCCCATCCCCTGCAGTGCTTCCACCCGAAGGTGGCACAGGACCAATGGAGGAGGGGAGCCAAGGCTGGGCACCGGATCTGCTGGTGCCAGGTGCACTCACCAGCTGAGGAGGGACAGGTGGGTCCGCTGGGACCAGCCTTCCCATATGTTCTGTGATTAGGTGTGTTTAATTACAACATAAACAACAGCATTCCAAATTAGTTGTAACAGCATGCAGTAATATTCCCATTAACCCAACACACCAAGGTTCCAACAGTTGAACAGCAAGCATAACACATGCATATATTGAACAACAGTGGACATTCCAACAGCATGCAGGGATGATTGGTGGCAACAGGCCACCATGATTATGGTGTTTGAACAGGGCACATGCATCAAACTGAATGCAGATATTTATAGAACAATAGGACATATGCCCCAAAAATGTTTTGAGATTACACATACACACTGAGTTGTGGAATTGCATTGTTTATGCACATACAGTAGGGTGTAGAAAGAAACCTCAATTAACATCTTATAAGTACTTTTAGTCTACACTGCATTCCTATTGACTACAGGTGTATATCCCCTACATGTATTATTACACTTGGCAACATGCATTCGGTTGTGTAATGGGTTTGGCTAGTTCATTATATACCTGACCTATATCTGACATACTAACTGTCCAAGATGCAGATGTTACTGCTACATATTTATTGATTGTATTTAAATTTCTTTATCTACATATCTGGATGTGTTCACATGATATTTTCAGTTAGATTTGTACAGAACCCTACATTTCATGTAGCACACTCACATTTCTAGGGATCTAATTAATAAGCTACTCATGTGCCAGATTTACTTATGCATGCCAGCCAGTAACTGACTGTTGAGGACTGTATATATGCTTCACAGCTACTGGCACTTCTATCAACCACTTTAGATGGGACTGCCCAACTGTGGGTTGCCAGCACTTATTAAAACAGTACTATTTGTATAATGCAAGGGTACAACAACATTTCAAAGTAAGTGACACAGACACTCTCCAGGTTTTATACCTTTATTAATTACATTACACACATTTCCACAGGCTCTCTCCTTTATTTGATATTACAGTGCATATGGAAGACATATTCAAGACATATTATACCTTTATTAATAGGTTAAAACACTCTTCTTCAGGCTCACTCACTTATTTTATATGACGGTACATGCATGAGATATTATTCCGGACATATTTTACTTTTCTTAATGGGTTACTACACTCTTTTTTGGGCTCTCTGACTTATTTTATATAACAGTACATGCAGAGGAATTATTCAGGGCATTTTATGGCTGTATTATTGGGCTAAAACACTTTCTTTCAGGCTCTCTCACCTATTTTATATAACAATACATGCAGAATAATTACTAATCTGCCTGGTGGCACAGCCTTAGCAGCCTATCTGCATAGGCTTGCTGATTCGCAGCACGGACACCTGCAGCTGTAAAGTAAATTAAGGTATATTGAGACATACCTATCCATTATACAGAATCAATTAGCATGTCTTACATACTGCATTCCATGGCTACCTACTCAGTATTGTGGCATCTTGCAGCGTACGGGCCTCCTGTATCCATTGGTTCAGTAGGTCCTGCTTCCATCTCTTCAGGCCTGCATGGTGGTGACGGACCTGCTCACCAGTCCAAGGAACGCCTGTGACACTGGTGAGGTCATGAGCTTACCGGTTCCAAGCCTCTGCCTTGTACTCCGTCCCTTGGAACTGGCCCTGCAGGAGTCTTGACTCATGACGGTGGACAAGGAGCCAAACCATGTATTTTGACTCCTCGATGCCCCAACATTGTGCTCTAAAGCATGTACCCTCTCCAGCACCAGTTATTCTAACTGCAGATGGGAGCTACAATCAGTTATGGTGAGTATTCCCACCTATGGGGCTTAAATATGCCGCATTTCCTGCACTTTTTTGTGATTAGCCATTTTTGAAAATTCTTGGCTGACTGCAGACCTGCTTAGTAATGGTTAATCTACCACTTATAAGTATATGTATGTTAACAGTGGCTGTTTATCCTAAGCTGTCATGGCTTAGTGGTTCAGTACTTTGATTAAGGTGCACAGAGTCCTGGGTTCAAACCTTGTCATTGCATTTTATTTTACTACTGTCCAGACAGGCTAGTGGGTGTGGCTGTGTTTAGGCAACTTTGCTCTATGTTGCTCCACGTTGCCCTACGGTGCGCTGGTTAGCACGGCGCGCACCTCAGTGCAAACCAATTGCACTGGATAAAGCGCTATTTAGCTATGGGCAACGGTATTGCGCTGGGTAAAGCGCTGCTTAACTACGGGCAACTATATTGCGCTGGGTAAAGTGCTGCTTAACTGCGGGCAATTATATGTCAGGATTCTTTATAAATATATATTTTGTTCACTGATACATAGGCCATTTCAATGCTTTTTAGTAAAATTTTAATCATTTATGTCAGGAATTATTTCATATACTAATTTAGAACATAAATAGGAAGGGGAGTGGTGGGACTCAAACAGTGAATGCCTCCTCTTTGTGCGAATGCTCTACCATTACGCTATTGCTATTTGGCGTAATTTGCATAAACTTTCCTTCTTATGCTCTTCCATGTGGGGATTGCTAACTGCAGCTAAGTAATGAGCACACCCGCGCATACATGCACAAATACGGGCAGCTATATCGGGAATTAGAAAAAAAAAATTAATGTTTTACTTTTTATAACTGTGCTGGGGGTTTACAATGTCAGGGAGTGTGGTGTTGGGTACATGAACATTTGAGCAGACTCGCTCTTGTGTGTTGACATTTTGCATTTCGGACACTTGCAGGGGCGTGGACCTTTAGACTGCTCGGCAGTCGGACACGCCCCCTGCTTTCCTGCACGGTCTGTGTTAGACTTGGAGTTGAGTCAGCGTGCCTAATGAATATTCATGGCACGCTGACGTCATACCATTCAACAGCAGCCTCCAAGTAAGACTTATTTAGTCTTACATGGAGGGTTCGTGAATCCGGGGGACAGTGTATCTAAAATGGGGAATAAAGGACAGGTACATTGCATCTAAAAGGAATAAAGTACAGATGCAGTGTATCTAAAATAGGAGAAAAGACTGATATGGTGTATGTAAAATGGGGAATAAAGGACAGGTATAAAGTACCAGTGTATCTAAAATGGGGAATAAAGGCCAGGTACAGTGCATCAGTGTATCTAAAATGGGGAATAAAGGACAGGTACAGTGTATCTGTGTATCTAAAATGGGGGATAAAGGACAGGTATGGTGTATCTAAAATGAGGAATAAAGGACAGGTAAAATGTGCATCTAAAATGGGGACTAAAGGACAGATATAGCGCATCGAAAAGGAATAAAGCACAGATACAGTATATTGAAAATAGGGAAAAGACATACAGTGTATCTAAAATGGGGAATAAAGAACAGGTACAGTATATCAGTGAATCTAAAATGGGGAATAAAGGACAGGTACAATGTGCATCTAAAATGGGAAATAAAGGACAAATATAGTGCATCTAAAATGGAGAATAAAGGACAGGCACAGTGTATCTAAAATAGGAAGTAGAGGACAGATAGAGTTTGCCTAAAATGGAGAATAAAGGACAGGTACAGTGCATCTAAAATGGGGAATAAGAGACAACAACAGTGTATCAGTATATAAAAATGCAGAATAAAGGACATGAACAGTGTATCTAAAATGGGGAATAAGTGACTAGTACAGTCCATCTGAAAGTGGAGAATAAAGGAAAGATACAGTGTATCTAAAATGGGGAATAAAGGGCAGTCAAAGTGTATCTAAAACAGGGAATAAAGGACAGATACAGTGCATCTAAAATGTGGAATAAAGGACAGGTACAGTGCATCTAAACTGGGGATAAAAGACAGGTACAGTGTGCATCTAAAATGGGGAAAAACAGGGACAGTGCATCTAAAATGGGGAATAATGGACAGGTACAGTGTATCGAAAATGTGGAATAAAGGACAGGCACAGTGCATCTAAATGGGGAATAAAGGACAGGTAAAGTGCATCTAAAATGGGGAATAAAGGACAGATATCGTGTATCTAAAATGGGGAATACAGCTCAAGTGCAGTGTGCATCTAAAATGCGGAATAAAAGACAGATATGGTGTATCTAAAATGGGGATTAAGACTGCATTTATAATTGGTAATGAATGACAGATACAGTGCATCTAAATGGGGAATAAAGGACAGGTACAGAGAGCATCTAAAATGGGGAATAAAAAACAGGTCCAGTGAGCATCTAAAATGGGGAAATAAGAATAGGTACAGTGCTTCTAAAAAGGGGAATAAAAGGAACAAAGCAAAGATACAACGTATCTAAAATGGGGAAAAGACTGGTACAGCATATATACAATGGGGAATAAAGGACAGGTACAGTGTATCAGTGTAAATAAAATAGGGAATAAAGGACAGATACACTGCACCTAAAATGGGGAATAAAGGACAGGTACAGTGCATCTAAAAGGAATAAAGCACCGATACAGTGTATCTAAAATAGGGAAAAGACTGATACAGTGTTTGCAAAATGGGGAATAAAGGACAGGTACAGTGCATCTAAAAGGAATAAAGCACAGATACGGTGTATCTAAAATGGAGAAAAAAGGACAGATAGAGTGCATCTAAAATGGGGAATAAAGGATGGATATAAAACATTTAAAATGGGGAATAAAGGACAGATACAGTGCACCTAAAATGGGGAATAAATGACAGGTAAAGTGCATCTAAAATGGGGAATAATGGACAGATATAGTATATCTACAATGGGGGATAAAGGGCAGGTACAGTGTGCATCCAAAATGGGGGAAAAAGGACAGCTACAGTGTGCATCTAAAATGGGGAATAAAGGACAGATACAGTGTATCTAAAATGGGGAATAAAGGACAGATACAATGTGCATCTAAAATTGGAAATAAAGGACAGATATAGAGCATTTAAAATGGGGAATAAAGGACAGGCACAGTGCATCTAAAATGGGGAATAAAGGACAGGTACAGTGTGCATCTAAAATGAGAAATGAAGGACAGTTGCAGTGTATCTAAAATAAGGAATAAAGGGTAGGTACAGTGCATTTAAAATGGAGAATAAAGGCAGGTACAGTGTGCATCTAAAATGGAGAATAAAGGACAGATACAGTGTATCTAAAATGGGGAATAAAGGACAGATACAATGTGCATCTAAAATTGGAAATAAAGGACAGATATAGAGCATTTAAAATGGGGAATAAAGGACAGGCACAGTGCATCTAAAATTGGAAGTAAAGGACAGATACAGTGTACCTAAAATGGGGAATAAAGAACACGTAAAGTGCATCTAAAATGGGGAATAAAGGATAGATATACCCCCAGATTCACAAATCCTCCATGTAAGACTTAATAAGTCTTACTCGGAGGCTGCAGTTGAATGGTATGATATCAGAGTGCCATGAATATGCATGAGGGCACGCTGACTCAACCGTAAGTCTTACACGGACGGTGTAAGAAAGCAGGGTGCGCGTCTGACTGCCGAGCAGTCTAAATGTCCACACCCCTGCAAGTGTTTAAAATAAAAGCAAATAAACAAGAGTGAGTCCGCTCAAATGTCCCTGCACCCAACACCTCACTGTCTGATATTGTAAACCCCCATCACAGTTCTAAAACGCATAACATTATTTTTTTTTAAATTCCCAAAATAGCTGCCCATATTTGCGCATGTGTGTGGGGGTGTGCCCATTGCTTAGCTACAGTTAGCAATTCTGACATGGAAGAGCATAAGAAAGAATGTTTATACAAATCACACCAAATAGTAATAGTGTAATGGTAGAGCGTTCGCACAAAGAAGAGGCATTCACGGTTCAAGTCCCACCACTCCCTTTTGTATTTATTTTTTAAATCAGTATATGGAATAATACCTAACAAATATGTTTAAACATAACTAAAAAGCAGTGAAATGGCCAATGTATCAGTGAACAAAATAAATATTTTAAAGGATCCCAATATAAAATTACCTGCAGTTAAGCAGAGCTTCACCCAGTGCAATAGAGTTGCCCATAGTTCAATAGCGCTTTACGCAGCGCAATAGAGTTGCCCATAGTTCAATAGCGCTTTACCAGTGCAATAGAGTTGCCCATAGTTTAATAGCACTTTGCCCAGCACAATGTGTTTGCACGGATGTGTGCACCGCACCAACCAGGGCACCGTAGGGCACCGAGGAGCAACATAGAGCAAAGTTACTTAAATGCAGCCACACCCCCTAGCCTGTCTGTACAGTATGAAAATGAAATGAATGACAAGGTTTGAACCCAGGACTCTGTGCATCACAAGCAAAGTACAGAACCACTAAGCCATGACAACATAGGGGAAACAGCCACTGTTAACATTCATATACTTACTAATGTTAGTTTAACCATTACTAAGTAGGTCTGCAGTCAGCCAAGAATTTTACAAAATGGCCAATCACAAAAAAGTGCGGGAAATGCAGCATATTTAAGCACCACAGACAGGAATACATGCCATAACTGATTGTAGCTCACATCTGCAGTTAGAATGTCTGGTGTCAGAGAGGGAACACTCTTCCAAGCGCAACGTTGGGGCATTGAGGAGTCGAAATACATGGTTTGGCTCCTTGTCCACCATCATGAGTCAAGACTCCTGCAGGGCCAGTTCCAAGGGGTGGATTACAAGGCAGAGGCTTGGAACCAGTTAGCTCCTGACCTCACCAGTGCCACAGGCATTCCTCGGACTGGTGAGCAGGTCCATCACCACCATGCAGACCTGAAGAGATGAAAGCAGGACCACCTGAACCAATGGATACAGGAGGCCCGTTGGATGCGGGATGCCCCACAACTGAGTATGTAGCCATGGAATGCAGTATGTAAGAACTGATAATGGAGTATGTATAACGGATAGGTATGTCTCAATATCCCTTCATTTACTTTACAGCTGCAGGTGACCGTGCTGCAAATCAGCAAGCCTGTGCTGATAGGCTGCTAAGGCTGCGCCACCAGGCAGGTTAGTGATTATTCTGCATGTATTGTTATATAAAATATGGGAGAGAGCATGAAAGAAAGTGTTGTAGTCCAATAATACAGCCATAAAATTGCCTAAATAAGTCCTCTGCATGTACTGTCAGATAAAAATGTCAGAGAGGCAGAAAAGAGTGTAGTAACCCATTAAGAAAGGTAACATATGTCTGGAATAATATCTCTGCAGGCACTGTCATATAAAATAAGTGAGTGAGCCTGAAAAAAAAAAGAGTGTTCTAACCTATTAATAAAGGTATAATATGTCTTGAACATGTCTGCCATATACACGGTTAAAACAAATAAAGGAGTGAGCCTGTGGAAAAGTGTGTAATGTCATTAATAAAGGTCTAAAACCCAGAGTGTGTCTGTGTCACAGAGTTTGAAATGTTGTTGTACCCTTGCATTATACAAACAGTACTGTTTGAAAAGGTGCTGGCAACCCAAAGTTGTGCAGTCCCATATAAAGTGGGTGATGGAAGTGCTAGTAGCTGTGAAACATATAGACAGTCCACAACAGTCAGTTACTGGCTGGCATGAATAAGTAAATCTGGCACACGTGTAGCATGTTATTTTTCCTCAGAAATGTCAGTGTGTGTCAAGAAATGCAGGGTTCTGTACAAATCGAAGTGAAAATGCCATGTGAAAACATCCCAGATATGTAGATAAAGAAATAAAAATGCAATCAAGAAATATGTAGACAGTAACATCTGCATCCTGGACAGTTAGTATGTCAGATATAGGTCAGGCATATATTGAACTAGCCAAACCCATTACACAACCTAATGTATGGTGGCAAGTGTAATAATACATGTAGGGGATATACACTTGCAGTCACTAGAAATGTAGTGTAGATGAAAAAGTAATTATAAGATGTTAACTGAGGTTTTTTCTACACCCTACTGTATGTGCATAAACCATGCAATTCCACACCTCAATGGGTATGTGTAATCTTAAATATTTGTTGGGACATATGTCCTATTGTTCTATAAATATTTGCATTCACGTTGATGCATGTGCCCTGTTTAAACACCACAATCATGGTGGCCTGTTGCTACCAAACATCCCTGCATGCTGTTGGAATATCCACTGTGGTTCAATATATGCATGTGTTATGGTTGCTGTTCAAATGTTGTAACCTTGGTGTGTTGGGTTAATGGAAATATTACTGCATGCTGTTACAACTAATCTGGAATGCTGTTTTGCTTATGTTGTAATTAAACACACCTAATCACAGAACGTATGGGAAGGCTGGTCCCAGCGGACCCAACTGTCCCTCCTCAGCTGGCGAGTGCACCTGGCACCAGCAGGTCCGGTGCCCAGCCCGGGCTCCCCCCCTCCATTGGTCCTGTACCACCTTCAGGTGGAAGCGCTGCTGGGGATGGGGCTCATCCCCCCCCCGTGCAAGCATGGGTGGAGAAGGGCCACCTGTCACCCTTCGAAGGGTCCTGGTTGTGTTGCATAGGGAGATCCAGCGTTCAGTCACTGATCCCCTATGCCAGCTTGAGGTGAGAGTGGCGCATCTCATGGGTGAGCCTGCCTGTCCTATGCAGCCACCAGCACAGCCACCCTCAGGGCTGTGAAGGTTCAGTGGTGACTGCCCATGGCTGGGGATCTCAGTTCCGCTCTTACCATCTGTGGGCTCATGGGCTTGCGATTTCCAAACATCCGTCCCCGTTAATTGTGTTCACCAACCCCATGTGTCATACACCGCCCCTGTATGCGTCATGTCTGTCTTGTCTGTTTACCTTCCCAACCTACCTCCCCGGACATACCTACTTCCTTTACCTCACTTCCCACTCTCACCTGAAAAAAAAAGATAAGGGCAATCTCTACCCACAAAAAAATTACGCCCCATACATAGCTGCCCATTTCACACACATGTCCATTGGACATGTAAGCTGATAATTAGAATTGGCAGTACAACATACTTTGTTGTCCTCACCCCTCTCCCAGGGGTGGAAGGTTTCAAATTTCACTCCAAATTCATTGCATATGCACAGCTGTTGCTGTTAAAGAAATGGGCAGCTATGGATCTTCCCTAAACCTGTCCTGCACATCCCGAGCTTGTTTCCCTACTGTCTGTCCCTCTTTGTGCCCCTTTTTTGCCACTTTCCAATCTCCCCATTTTCTTTTCTTTAAAAGAAATTAGCGCGGGGGTTAGTGGGAGTAAGCACTTTTAAGCTGTAGTAAGCGGGTTTAAGCAAGTGTGCGCATGTGTATGCTTAGCTAAGCATCGCTAAGCATCGCGCAAACCCACGCAAACCCGCTTACAACTGCTTAAAAGTGCCTTAGTTACTCTATGGAAGGGCCCTTGTTCTGCTCAGCAGCAAAAGAAAAGACCACTGCCAGTCTCAAACCCCAGACCATTGACACAATAGACTTCATGAATTACCACTAAGCCACAGCAGATATACAAAACAACTTGGTTCTGAAATAAATATATCATGCATTACAATGGGGGAATGTAAATGGAAATCAGGAATAGTATAACACAAATCCTTTTCTGTGGGTCTTTACCAGCAGTGGTTGTGGAATTGCATGACATGACTGTGAAAGGAGAACCAGCCTTCCTAGCAGGGAATATTACAGTAGCACCTTACAAACACCAAACAGTATCAGACCAGGATAAATACTGGTCACAGGAATACAGTGCAATAACTACATTTGTATGGCAGTTAATTGTGTAAGTGAGAAAAAAGTACATACTCCCATGTATCCTGTGTTAGCATTTGGAGGGGTGCGTACATGTCTACACTGAGATGTGTGTACTGGAAGCAGCAACATTCAGGTTTGAGTACAACATGCATATAACTGGCTACAACCCTAGCATCAGATAAGACACATATACCAACCTTCAGACTGACACAACGGTGTCCAGTGCAAACAAGCATGGGCCCCACCTTGGAAATCTCAAAGGGCTACGCCTACCTAACCTAGCATTTTATAGCAGTGGGCTGCAATCACGGTGAGTAATGCAATCACCAAACAACAGGCTGCATGAAATTACTGAATGGTGGGCAGCAATTGGTGCAGACGCTGTCACATGCACAAGTGCAGATACCTAGAAAAGCAGGCTGTACCTGCAATCCACACATGCAATTATATCATTGCAGGTGCTGTGAGATAGAGAGTGAGAGAGAGAGAGAGAGAGAGAGAGACGGACACAGACACAACTGAGACAGAGACAGAGACAGAACAGAACAGAGTGAGAAACAGAGACAGAAAGTTAAATAGAGGGTGAAAACCCAAAACAAACCACCAATAAAAAAAACTACAAAACCGTAACACACAGAGCAGGGAAATACAAAGGTAAGGTAAGTAACTCACATGTATGTGTTGGCATGTTGTAGCTGTTCCTGAAGAGTACTCTACACACTGCAAATCATCCATGTGTGGCAGCAGTATGTATCTATCTGTATCTGCATATGTGCATAGGGCAAGGGACATACTGCAACTGTTAGTGAAGGGTGGACAGATATCTGTCAGTGAAGGTTGATATGTGCATATATCCATGTAGGTCGTAGTGTGTGGCCTAGAAAACAGCATGCAGTGCTCAGGAGCGGCCTTAGGTCAACTGGTGCCCTAGGCAAAAGGGCTCCATGGTGCCTCCTACCACACTTCCTGGTGTCCCCATCCTTGTCTTACTATACCACATAAATAGTGGAAAAGCACCCCTGCTAGAGTGGCGCCCTAGGCGGCCACCCAGTTGGCCTATGCCTAAGGCCAGCTATGGTAGTGTTGATATATGTCATGTGGTGGTTAAATGCTGTAGGACAGATTTGTCAGATCTGCTGTGTTACAGCCAGTGAGGCCTGCTAATGCTACAAGGGCTGAGGACACCTACATGCATTCTGCACAACACTGTGCAATTTTGCAATTTAATCACAAACCTGTACATCCCACAACTGTCGCATAAGTGATATCCCCACCATGAAAGATGGACTGTACATGTGCCTATATGTACATCCATGTGTACAGCAATGGATGTGTACACGTATGTGTATAGATATGCATATATATAATATATATATATATATATATATATATATATATATATATATATATATAGATAGATATATATATATGTATACATATAGAGTGAGAGAGAGAGACAGAGAGACACGGGGTCATAAGTACCGCAACAGATGTGTGGTGACCAAGGCATGGACTGTAGACAAGTGTTGATACTGCAGTGCCATTCCACCTTCCCAAAACAGTGTACCCATTAACTACCACATAGGTAGAGATCTACCTAACAGTGAAGGTGTCATAAGGGAACATGGGACAGAGGTGGACACTAGCCTCCGCTTTGATGAAGACAGTGCCACACTACACCTGTAATCTGTCTGTGTGGTATGTGTCATGACAACAGGTGTGTCATCTATCGAAGTATAGGGTAGAGTTCGCCTCTACTCATCACAATGCCCTGTGTGGTATGTACTTCACATGACAACTACACCAGGTGAACAGGCCACAGACAGACCTCCCAAAGGGTAATACTGGCCACAAACAGATGCCCTGTGCAGACTGACTCACAAAACCACAACTATACTGTATTGCATACTGGCCACACAGAGGTGACCTCTGCCGGACATACAGGGATATGTCACACCCATAGCTGGGTGACAACCACCATGGCAACATATCACAATCCCTCTGGGATACACGCTCTAGGGCCCTAATCCTTGTCAGCTCACTAAACAGCACATGCTGGAGGAATAGGTTCTCATCTCAGAGGTATGCCATACACCGGAATAGACCACATAGTAATAGCAAACAAGGCTCCTCCTTAGCAGTTGTTATAAATACCCCTGATGATTGTGTGGGAGATTGGTAATACATCCCAAGAAACACCTCTGTGGTTCAGGTTGGCAGGGGCAAGTGAAATCAAAGTACATGTGTGTCAAAGGCCAGGGTAGCATATGGCTAGGCTGCCATAGGCCCTAGGGCCAATAGCATATTACCTACCTATAACACTATGCACTCACACATGTACTTAATGCAATAGCTGCTATGTGAGGTTGAATAAGGGTAACACCGAATGTGTGCAAGGTCTGTAAAGGTGTGATAGCTTAGTGTGATGTTGTATCTGACATGGTAGTGCCTATCCTAGCTGTGAGGACAGCAACTGATGTGTAATGTACTGTTAGGCAGACATAGTAGTATGGCATATGATGTGACGTAGTTCTCCGTTGACAAATGTGGTGTCTCATTATAAGCTAAAGCAATACATGTATGCTTAGTGAGTGGTACTGCTGGTGAATCCATCACCAATATGAACTGTAGTACTACCTGAAGCTGTAGGCCTAAACAGCACAGTATGGTGTGTGTTCACATTGCTTGGAAACACTGTCATGTGTGTTTCCTGTAGTCTGCACAGAGGACAGAATGCAGGCATAAGGGTGTGTAAGTAGTGGCACACAGTACCATATGGTACACAGGTAATGCTCATCTGTGTTGGCATACAGTGGTGCGTTGTATGTTTGCCTGATGTGTGTGTGATTATGCCTGTACAATGGCTGCAATCATATGTGTGTTACAGGGTAAACGTGTGTATCCAGCAACATATATAGTCTGTTACAGCAGTATGCCACCTATAGTAACAACTGTACACATCTGTTAGGCAGGGCTATGGCATCAGTGACTAGGGTGGTTGATTGGTACTACTGTACCTGTACTTTACATCCATTGCAATGGATGACATCTCTGTTCATGCAATTGTGTGATATACACCCCTGTCTTGAGGTTGTGCAATGTGTCACAAAGTGTGTCGGGTACTGTTGTATCGTGGTGTGATATATACAGTCTGCCAGGCAGTGTTAGTTAGTTGTGGCCTGAGAACCAATAAGTGGTATTGAACGTGTGTAACCTCTGACAGACAATAGGATGGTATATATGTCAGTAAAGTGATATCTGTGGGTAAAGGTGTAAAGTGTGCCATAGGACACTCTCACACATATTGTTCATATATTTTTCAGCCAGATGGCCCACCAACGCAACCCAGCGTACACAGCGGATGAGGAAGAGGTGATACTGCAAAGCCTATTGCAGTGGTACACAATGCTGTTCTCCAGAAGCAGCCAGCACCAGCAGGAGTGGACTGCACTGTGGTAGGAACATGCTTGTAAGGTAAATGGTATAGGCATGCATAACTGGACATATTAGCAGGTACGCCATCACTGCAGTGATTTAATTAGACAAGTCCGGCGGCATGCTTCTGATATCCAAAGACAGCAGCTTGCCACAGGTGGTAGGGTGGCCATTCATCCCCCCCCCTCACCAGAGTGGAGGAGCTGCTCCTAAGCGTGGTGGCTCCTGGACAACAGCTACATCAACCTCTGACATGTGTTGTAATGGAGGCCGGAGCCACCTAGCACATCCACCTAGAGCAAGCAGGTAACATGCCCTATCTGTAGACTGCAGTTAACTGCATTGTTAGATTATGTCTGTGTGAGATGTGTACTGTGTGTTTAGCAATTCCACTGCCTAGTGTTGCGCAATACAGATAGTTTGAATAATATCTCTACACCTGTGACTGTTGACTGTTGTTGTACTGCAGTTTAGCATACCCACTGTAGCAATGCCACAGTTGTGGCCACTGATGAACTCTCTCATATTCTCATAGGTCCCTCTGGTGTGACAGCAGGGCAGCCAATCATTGCTGGTGAGTGTGTTATACCTGCAATGTTGGTAATGAAATATGCATGTCATAAGTGAGGTGTAGGCCATGTACACATAACACACCTACGCATAATGCATGCCGTGCATGTTTGTTGTGAGACGTTGCACAGCTCAGTAATGTCAGTAGCTGCCTCAGTGACATGCAATACACAGAGCATGACACACAGTTGTGGCAACCCTGTACTGCACATTGGATAGGCATAGTTGCAACACCTATACACAACATAACACATTTATCACATGCTGTACACAAAGTCATACTACATATGGCGTAACCACACACCCGTTGTAAGGTCACACTGCAGTATCCCACATGTCATCCACACACACATGATGTACCTCAGGGGTAGAGGCCTATCATGGGGCTGTGCAACACTCTTCAACACATAACACAGTCATGTTAGGCAATGCTCCCTATTGGGCACCTCATACACCCATGTACAAAGTGGCTGTGTAATAGGGAACGTAGCCATGGCACTGCAGTTCAGGTACAGCATGCTAGGCGGTGGTATGTCACACAGTAGCAGCCGTGAGTGACCACAAGATGCATGATGATGATGATGGCACATGGTACTACACCCCATCCTGTTGCAGTGACCACAGTACTACACATAGCAGTATTTTCTGTGCACCTCATTGTTCTGTGTGTGCAAACATATGCACCTATACACACTATGCATAGCATGTTGTGTGTGTGCTTACATATGCTAGTATACACATTTTGCACAGCAGTCACCATCTGCACAAAGAGTCACATATATGTCCTGGAATGCTATTGGGTGTATTGGTCACATGACACACATTGGGTATGTGTGGTGTTTAATGTTGCAGTTGTGTAGCATGCCATGTCATGGCTGGCACCGACATATCTGCAATATGTCCCACACTCACCATAACCACTGTACAATGTCCATGTCGAGCATTGGGATTCCTTCATGTCTACATGCACCACTCATCCCATGTCTGTACATTGCATGCATTTGCTACACCTGTGCCTACTATTATGTGCTATGGACACAGACACTGTCATCAGACATGGCAATCTATGTGTCACACAGATAACACATGAAGCCATGGTATGTCTACCATTGAGTGATGGTGCACATGACATTGCAGAGCAGATAATACTTGCACAGCAATGTTGTGTCCATGTACACATTGTGTTCCAGGGTGTAGCCAATCACTGAACAACTACACACATGCATCAAAGCCATGTATAAAGTCATTAGATAGGGCTGTCTACACTTGAACTGCATGGTGTTGAGCAACACATGGTCTGCATGCTGACATGTGTGTGGTGACTGTTTGCCTTGTGATACTGTCACCCACCATCACCCACTATTGTGTATGTGTTGGATTGCTGGTGTGTGTGTATGTGCTGTGGTGAGCAGTGTATTTCTGTGCATGTGTGTATGTGTACATGTGTACATGGGTGCATGTGTGCATGTGTGCATGTGTGCTAACATCATGTACAGATTGTAAAGTGTGTTTCCTGTCTTCCTTCCACAGGTGCTGAGTTAGGCATGGCTGAATGAAGCAGGGAACCTGATGTCACCGCCACTAATAGTGGAGATGATGAGACATGTATTGTGGCACAGGAAGGTCTGACAGGGTCTGTCATTGGTCCACCAATTGACAGTACGCAGCGGTCAATCCCATCTATGCGCACACTCATACTGCCAATACATCCCTCATCACCAATGGTGGTAGCTGAGGGACAGCATACAGTTGGCATTGACCAGGAGAGTGTGGTACCTATGGCACGTGCATCCCCTCACAGCAGCCATAGCTGGATTACTAGAATGGTACCACATAGGCAGATGTCCAGGGGTTCTCAGGGGAGCACCACTGGTCATATTGCCCCTGGCAGATGTGCTCCCGGAGGTATTACAACCTCCAGTATGTTTGGGGCTGTAATGCAGGCACAGGCACATATGGAATGGTACACCCGACAGGGACTAAGGGCACAGAGGGCCCATTACACTGCTATCAATGACAGCATCTGTGACCTTGCCGGTGCCATCCGGAATTACACCAAGGTCATTGATAGCCGTTGGAGGGAGACATTAGATGTCCTCCACAATGTGTTAGCCATGAGCCAGGACCGTGCAGGATGGATGAGAAGCAGACGCGGATGCATGCCAGCAACAGCATCAGCTGGCATTTGTCGCAGACGGATCACAGCCACTCCCGTAGTGGCAGTACCAGCCCCAGCAATGCTGGGGCTCGTCTGTCCATTGACCGTCCTACTAGACCACATGCATGTGGTGCTGGCCAGTCCCAGCATGGACATGGGTCCAGTCATCATACCTCTGCCTCTGATGATAGCACCCAGTCAGGGTTGGTACCCGATACTGCCTGTAGCACCCCTGCTAGGCACAGGTACTGTGTCCGTGGCTGGAGACAGTGATCTGTATGGCCTAGCAGGTACAGTCTGTGGCTGTCCCACAACCACCCATATATGGCAGCTACATGGTGGAGTTGTGTGCATGCAGACACACACACATTTACCATACAACTAGGGCTCACACATGCACATACACATTACATCAACATTGGCCCATGCAGTACTGTTGTCCCTCACACACACACACACACACACACACACACACACACACACAGACATGCTGATTGGATGGGTCAATGTCGGGCTCTGGCAAACCTACAACACACCCTGTGCATATGATGACACCTGTGCCACCTCCTGTCATCTGTCACATTGATGCAGGAATAGGCTAACATGGTTCTGATGCACAGGGTGACATTATAGCAGTGTAGCAATAGTAGCAAGTTGCCAACAGGAAAGTGTACTAATATCCTTGTAGGTATATCTGAGCAGGCATTATGCATCACAGCTCTGATAGTCATTGTAGCATTGTTTACACCAGTGTTAGGTCTGAGTATGTATTGTCCACCCATGTGCCACTTGGCTGAAGTGTACAGTGTTGCCAGCATGTGTTAGTGAGTAGACAGTATGTGTGTGATGTGTGCATTACAAATTAGCTGGTGTACATCTGTGAACATGGTGTGTGCGCACTGTCTGCATGTACGTGCATAGTGGACACGTGGGATGTGTGACATACCCTGTTCTACACATTGTTAACAGCTCATGGTATCTTTCGATGTTCAGTATGCATTCTACTACAGATATGTACTAACATGGGTATGCATGTGTGTATGACATGGGTTGGCACTATGCTGTGGGTGATACCATTGATATCTGTCAATGATCTGCAGTCTGGTAGTATACACCACCTCAACAGCATGACTATAACCAATCATTAGATGATGTCCTGACAAATGATACACAGTTGTAGGGAACTCAGTAACAGATGGATCCTTCCAGTACTATACTATAACAGTAACCAGTGGTATTGACCGCCACATGTTCCTGGGACCACACCTGTGTGGCATATAGCCCTCTTAGGTACATGCAAACACACTAGGGATATGTCCATCCACATCTGGAAATGCATGCATTGGCCTACACTGCATTCCCCGGATGGGGCGCATATCCTACACAAGGGTATCATACAGACAGATACCTGTTGTCCAATACATGCTGTATAGCAGTACACCATCTATGGCATAGTCATCCACATTTACTATACATACTATCCCAACAGTACCACATAGGTGGTAGCCCTGAACATGTATGTTGGGTACCAATGTGTACAGACAGACACGTGTTATGTCATCTGTCCCTTGGTATCCACATATCCATAGGTATTGTGGGGTCCCTCTGTGTTTCACATAATACATTAGGGGCCTGCATGCATATCCAGAGGGCTGGTGCACACCTATAATGACTGTCCATTATTGCCAGTCATTGTTGTGTATGAACATGTCTGACATATACCCCAGCAATTACCCTCACTCACAGTACTCTATAGTACATGTCATGGGTGTGTGTGGCAGGGATGTCCTTGGCCACGGATCACTACATTGGCCGGGCTTGACACATACATACATATGTGACCTATGATCTGAGAAGCAGCGGCACAATCTGTCGAAGGTTACAAATGTATTCATGTAGTGTGCAGGCTTCACACCTATGTACTGATTGAGATCACATGTACACAAATTTATTTGATACACAGATACCAAATGTGTGCAATGCACATACTTTTTGAAACATATGTCACACCATAGTAAAAGCAAAACCCACACTGCATTGACCACCTGTGGCACACACACTTGGTGTTTGCAGGACTCAAACCCCTACCTGACTATGTTATGATACTAGAGAGATACGCATTAACATGGCGCACTATATGCATTACTGGGTGGTTTTTGTTCTCCTTAAATATTTGTAGGATGCTGACATCATCAGACTTTCCAAAGAGGGATGTACCACTGACATATACCCTGGCAATTACCCTCACTCACAGTACTCTATAGTACATGTCATGGGTGTGTGTGGCAGGGATGCCCTTGGCCATGGATCACTACATTGGCTGGGCTTGACGCATACATACATATGTGACCTATGATCTGAGAAGCAGCGGCACAATCTGTCGAAGGTTACAAATGTATTCATGTAGTATGCAGGCTTTACACCTATATACTGATTGAGGTAACATGTACACAAATTTATTTGACACACAGATACCCAATGTGTGCAATGCACATACTGTTTGAAACATATGTCATACCGTAGTAAAAGCAAAACCAACACTGCATTGACCACATGTAGCGCACACACACACTTGGCGTTTGCAGGACTCAAACCCCAACTTAACTATGTTATGATGCTAGAGAGAGATGCATTAACATGGTGTGCTATATGCTTTACTGGGTGGTTTTTCTTCTCCTGGTATATTTGTAGGATGATGACATCATCAGACTGGACATGGTAATGTGTGTACAAATTTTTATGCAATCCCAGGAATGTAGGTCGCCAGGTATCAACAGCTTGTACAGGACCCCGTGAGGCTCACCTTGTGTGATCTATCTGTGGACACATCGACATCCCTTCATATGTCAACACATATCTATACACAGATTGTTGGTTTTGTGGATACGACATGTGTCTGTGATGTTGATGAAGAACTGTTCAAAGTCTATGTGGGACATGTGTAGCGCTGTTCCATGATGTATGTCCTGGGTGGCTGCCTTGCAGATGGTGTAGCATATTTGGGAACCATGATCTGCACATGAACATACCACATTTGGTAGGGTTGTGTGTTTGTCGGTTTCCAATTGCTCTGTTTATGACTTCTGCCATGATGCACTCCATGGCCTTGCAGATCAGACTTTATAGGCTTACTGGACTATACTTCCCATGGTGTGTTGTGCACCCACACATGTGGGGAGTGCCATATATTGCTGTAACACATTCGACAGTTCCAGGTCTTGTGGAGTGGGTGAGGCTCAACAGGCTGTTCAGGTGCAGGGTCTGTTTGTTCTGTAGTGCATGCATGACACATATTGGGAAACAATGTAATCCAATTGCTGCCATGCTTTTGGCTTTGGGGGGAGCTGTTCAGCCATTCTACATGTGATATCTCCTGGTATGATGTCAGGGACTATCGTCAGTGGGGGGTGGGTATGTATACATGGGCCTGTCTGACAGGATGTCGGCAATGTCAGTAAGGTACAGTTGTCCCTGACTCAGCACATATATGCGTGTACATTACTATTTATTACATAGCTGAAGGACATGTCATGATTCTCAGTCTGGACTCCTCAGCTACTCTTTACAAAACACCGACAAACCTGAGCACTAATCCTGGTTATACTCTTTTACACACTTAACACCCTACTGATCCTTTGTGATCAGGCTACAGAGTATGTCATCATAATACACTGGCATGTCCAGGGGTCGGTTTCATGTGTACTCTCCAGTCCTGCTAGTGAATATTGTGGTTATGACACAATGTCACATCTGCCTCATGTACACAGACAACCCTCTCCTCCTCACATCACACTCACATATATGTGGGAGATGTAACAATATTGACATACAGGACGCTGAGCTCTCTCGACCCATGACTGGCATAGTCTATCAGGTGGTGAGGGTGACCACACACACCACATATCAGTCTCAAATACGAAGATAGTGACAGCAAACAAACCACATTATCACACATACACATATTCGGAGGCTCTACATACACTCTGCCTAAGCAGCAGAGACCTCCAAAGCAGACACACATACAACTGCTACCCCACTACAATGCCCACATGTCACACAGTTCACAATGTCAGTGTGCCACACAGTCACTGCCCTTTGGGCTAAACAACAGACCTGATACACTTGTTATAGGTGACACTTAATGTCAAACACACTATCGTCCCACTCACCAGGCCAAACAAGGGAATAGTCACTTTGAGCTGTCTCTCAGGTGCCAGGATCCGCCACATAACACATGCACTCAGGTCACTCCAAAGCAAGTCCAGGACTGGCTCCATCATTGTCCATGCTGGTGCGTACAACCTAAGACGTTCCTCCCTGGACCACATGATATGGAACATAGAGGAACTCTGTGATCATGTAGCCCAGCCCAGTATTACCCTGACCTTGTCTAGCATCTTACACTCACCCAGTATGATGTCACAGTATACCAACAAACTGATCATGTTTAACAGTTGGCTAACATATTGGTGTTATTCAAAAGGGATACAGTGTCTGTCACCCTGGGGTGACATGCTCGACATGCCACGTAGCTTCCCTATGGACAGCTTGCACCTGTCACCCTTGGACTTTTGAATACTGTCTAGGGCACTTTCTGCCACCATACTACCCTATTTTAAGCAGGGCTCAAAGGACAGAACCACCTCCATAGACATGACAGAGTACACGACACTGAGGGTAATGCTGCTCAACACCAGATGTATTGCCCTCAAATTGCGCCCACTCTGGAATCTCCTCAGTATGGAGGATAGCAATATCTGTGCACTAACAGACACATGGTTCAGGCTCCCACATGCACACCAGCACTACCAGGTTGTATTTCATACCATGCTTTCTGACCACATAACTCGGAATGGCTAACACAAATAGGGGGAGTATCCATATACATCACAGATACACATATCTCCAGGTTGGTAGCACTGCACAATGCATCATGGACCATACATATGTACCTAACATTGTGCAAATCTGCCTTTTGGTTTGTTGCCTGCTACAGACCACACTCCCCAACTCAGCAACCTCATTCAGCTTTCCTTGGAACATTGGACAATATGAAGGTCTCCCCAGACACCATTATATTGGGTGATGTCAGATACCCACACATTGACTGTGGATAATACTCAGGCCCCAACACCCTCGCCCAACAGTTGCTACTATTTCTAAACTCATATGCTATAGCACAACCGGTCACCACACCCACAAGAGGGGACAACATATTGGACATGATCATCACCGACATGGGGACTCTATGTTCCACACCTGCGATATACCCCTCATTGATAAAGGCAGGACATGCTTTATCTCACTGGACATCCATATCCCATCCCCACACCCATCCTGGGTAATCTTGGTGCACTTCCCAAAAGCAAGTGTCACACTCCTCCAAATCACGGTGGTATCCTTCAGAGACCCTGGGACAGTGGTAAGTATGGCTCAGACTGCTGAATCCTTTACATACACATTCTATGGACACCTAGTGGATTGCATGGATCGTTACATCCAAAATAACAACTGGACTCACTCCTCCAATGGCAGTGGACCTGTCTGGTAGACCCCAGCCATTAATATGCTTTACAACAAATGGAGGAAGCTACTACATGATAGAGCACAATCCCAGACAGGGAAGGCATCTGTGATCTGTACTAGCAGACTGCTACAATCACTCGGGTATTTATGTCAGGCATGCTTCTAACGGACAATTGCACCAGACATGTCGGACACTCACAAGGCCTTCTTCAGTTGATTCAGGTACCTGGCTGGACACTCACTGATATGCTGTGTGTTACTGCATACTGACTAAACATACCCTGAACCCACTGACATTGCCATCATCCTGGCAAACAGGTTCAGTGCAGATGTGTCCCCCATCCCCCCTAAGGTGGTACTGTCCATACCAACAGAGTGTAACCTCCCAGACATCATGAGTAAACAGGTGAGTGCTGCCCTCCCCACAGTGGACAACACAGCATCAATGGGACCAGACAGTGCCCCGGCCTGTGTCGTACACGGCCTTCATGACAGACGTAACTCTCACATTACATCACTGTTTGATATAAGAGTTACTGCAGGATATGTACCCATGGAATGGCGTACAGCGATAGTGGTCCCGCTCCACTGAATACTGCCACAACAGACCACAGACAATATCGGCCTAAAAGGCTAACTAGCCTGTTCTGCAAAGCTATGGAGTGTATTGTAATGGGACTCATGCACATAGACATGGAAAACCTACAGACACTGGGTCCTACACATTACAGCATTGTTGTGGGCAGATCTTGCCTGTTGGACCTGTTCATATTCTTTCAACAGTTACCAGGTCCATCAGTGTTGGGACGGTTGTCCACACAGCCTGCCTGGACCTTGCACAACCCTTCAACACAATATCCCACTCGGCCATTATGCATAGGCTCACCAGCATCAATATCGACACATATCTGACATGATGGATTGCTACCTGGAGCAGGGATAGCACCTACATGCTCAGTGTTGCAGGTGCCATGTGTGACTATACACCAGTTACACATGGTATCCCACAAGGCTCAGTCCTGGGACCTCTCTTGTTCAGTATATATTTGTGTGATGTACAGGCTATCACAGGAGGGATATGGCTGCCCATGTTCGCAGATGACTGCAAACTGGGTGCCATAATCAGCTCTCCTGCTGGCACATGTATACTCATACAGGGTCTCACAGAGATAGGTTGACTGATGCCTGAGCCATGGCCCACGGCTACATGCCATTAGTTGCAAAGTCATCCCCTTTGAGGATGACAAGATGCCCACACATTACCACCTAGGTTGTAATCCATTACATACAGTAGTAGTTGTTACGGGTTTGGGAACATGACCTGTTCGTACTCTCGCCTTTGCAATCCTATTGCCATAGTGGTTAGACAGTAAGTCTACATAGCCCACCATATCCCACATGGTTTCACATGTTGATCATGTGTGGCCATTGTGCCCCTATACTCTTCACGACCATGCTTGGTTACTATGCCACCTTTGGGATGTACCTTACCCGACACCTGCAGCAACTGTAATGGCCACAAATGTTACTCTTCGAGCAGATGTAAGGACTCACACAGATGCTCTGCACAGTTCTGATACAGTAACTCCAGCTCTACTCAGTCACTTACCACCTACACGGATGTGTTGTGTGCCTGTAGTTGAAGGCAATATCTGACCCAGATTTACTGGACATGCTCCACCTCAGGATATCCGACTCCCTTGCTGCTACACACTCCAAGGACATATACCTCAGCACTGATGTTAAAAGGACATGCTGGGGGGACAGGTTATTATCAGAAAGCCTCCACTCACTCCGGAGTGTAGTCCCAGTTTTGCATAGGCAGAGCCACCCACTGACCACCTACAGGTGACATCTTGACAAGTGGATGGGTGATTGCATGTTTACCCATGGGATATCTTCTGGGTCCCTGCTGGACAGAGGCACAATACACTGAACGTGAATGGGCTATCTTGTGTGACCTACAATTTACAGGCACAGTGCTCTGATTTGACTGGGCTGCAGTAGCCAAACACACTCTGGCTATGCTTGTACATGCCCTAGGGCAGATAGCCTAGTATCAACCTCTTAACCTATGATAGTTTTCATGATGCACAATGTTTATTGCTGATACTGTTTGCAGGTTTTTATCATCTTTGCTTTCACACTTTATATGAACTGCTTAGGTATCTGCAGAACATATTTGCTTATGGCAGGGTTCCAATATATTATATACGTGTCTGTTGTCATATAAGTGTGTGCACAGGGCAAATTGCTGTGTAGTGAGAGGTTCCTGGGTTAACACATGCAACTGCCTGCTATGTGTGGCCCAATGCTGTACTCCAACATGGCCTAAGTGTGTGAGCATGCCCAGTTCAGACTGTCAGTGTTTTGTTGCCTGACATTTGTCTCATGTATTCAAGTGTGTGAGCATGCCCAGTGTGACCTTTCAGTATGTTGCTGTCTGAGGTCCACTACATTTGTTGATGTATGTCTACATGTCCATTATTAACATTTGTATTGTGTGTGTTGAAAGTCAGGTTCTATTCTTACTGCAGGACTCACCTTTGTGTCATAACTCAACAGGGATTATGCTGTGCCTGCAGGGTTTCCGTGAAATACTTTGCATAGACTTATCAACATTTCTTCATACAGGTTAACCACTGCACTACTGTCATGGTTTAGTGGTTCAGTACTATGACTATAGTGCACAGTATTCTGGGTTTGAGGCCCATTGCAGCTTATATTTTCATACTGAGCAGACCAGACTGCTTAGGGACCAGTAGAGAAAATATGAGCATATTGGCTTTTGTTCAGCTATGCCCTACCTAGACCCAGCTTGTCCAACATTGCTCAATATTAACCATCATTGCTGGACATTGGCCAATATTACTCTACATAGACCACATTTGTAGTAGTTGGTGTGTGCGATTTTGTTTACATTGACTTCATGATGGTAAATGCTGTTTAGCACTGCTTTATATTGCTTAACACATGGCAATCATGCCTCAGGTGTTGATGCAGGGCTGCCTATGTTGGATGCACATACTACACTCCCTATACATGTTTGAAAGCAGGTAGTGTCAATGTAGGCATCCCTTTTACTATATGTGCGGGTCAGAGAGGTATCATTTCCAGAGTTCCTACTGAGCCAGTGTATGTGCTATGCGTTGCCTCTTTGCCAAGGTCAAAGCATACCGGGCATGCCTCCTTCTGCCTACTGAGGCAGGCTCAGGTTGTTCCTCCTCCAAGTCACGCTCTGCCTGTGATGGCCTTGGCAATGGTGGGGGGCTGTTTGGCCCAGGCCTATGCTGGTCCTGCTGCAGCTGTTTTTGCAGGATCATATTATGTAGCATAGCACATACCATGACAATTTGGGTACATGTAGGTGGTGAGTACTGCAAGGCTCCACTAGATGTGTCCAGGCACCGGAACCATGCCTTGAGCAGCCCAAACACACGCTCGATTATATTTCGTGTTTGTGCGTGTGCCTCATTATGGCGTTCCTGTTCAGGTGTGTGTGCATTTCTGATGGGTGTCATCAGCCACGGCTCCAGTGCATATCCAGCATCCCCCACTAGGTGACCATCAGGGATGTCCCCATTGGCAAATGTCTGGTACAGCTGTGTCAGATGCCAGATATGGGAATCATGGTAGCTTCCAGGGCAGCCAGCACACACATTCAGTATTATGCCCTGGGCACCACACACAACCTGGCAGTTGATGGAGGGGAAGCCCTTGCGGTTGAAGTAGACCCTACCCCGCTCGCTGGCTGGTGCTTTGATGTGTATGTGTGTGCAGTCTATTGCACCCACTACCTCAGGGTATTCCGCTATTTGCTGGAAGAGATGCATATTGCTGGCCAATACCTCATGGGAATTGGAGAAATATACATGATCACCGACATGTGCTGACATGGCATCCAGGAACTGGTGCAGTACCCTGGATGCTGATGCCTGTGATATCCCCATCATATCACCAGTTGGTCTCTGGAAGGTACCTGTTGCTAATATTCTTAGGCCAACACATACCTTAGTTTCCACTGGGATGGATTCCCCTCTGTTGGTACTGTGTGTGAGGCGTGGCCTGCACAGCTCAACAATTTGCTACAAGAGGTCTCTGTCCACTCTATAGCGCTCCACTATCTCCAGTTCATGTAGCCCCCTGGTAGGTAACCCTGGGCCTGTACACTCTTCTCTGCCTCCTCACTGTGGGTTGTCCGGCAGCATTTGCATTATCACCACCCTCATCATGTTGCATATGTCGCCTTATAACAGCAATGGCAGCCCCTAACAATTTTTGTCTCAGTAAAGCCTTTTCAGTCTTCACTTCTATTAGAATATCGCAGTGTTGCAGTATCTCTTGAGAGAAACATAATGGACTGTTGTTTGCAGACTTTTAAGTGCTGGGCTGGGCTGGGCTACTGTTCTGCCTGGGTAATTGCCTGATTCTGATTGTTTTCACCTGCTAGTTCTGCTAGTACTCCCTGGTAACTTCCTACTATTTAGTGTGCTTCCTTTTTCCTTTCTGTTTCCTCAGGGGGGAGCGCCATGCACACATGTTTACACGGACTAAAACTTGCTTATTCTTGTTAAAACGCGTGCACACCAGCTCAAACGCGCTTACAACTGTTTACACAGCCTTACATATGCTTACTCTGGCTTACACACACGCACACATGCTAACATGCACGCACACTGTCTTACTCGGGTTTACTGGCATGCACACGCGCACATGCATGCTCAGCAAGAAACTTTGGTGTTATCCACGGCATACACCTTCGATTTCTTGACTTTACCTGGCCTACCTGTTGACACACCCTTTTCACTATTATGTAAATGTAAGCTCACACATGACACTCTGCTCCAATGAGCTTCACTCCTTTCATACATACCCCCCTCGTGATGTCACCTATCTTCTACTCTGTTACTCCCCTTATCCTACTCCTACACTCCACTGACTCTGCTCATTTGCTATGTAAACTTGCGATTCACTATCCTAACTCTCATTTGCATAGGATTGCCTACTAATACTTAGTTACATCTCTTAGACTGAGCTGCCCCCCTTAGCAACCTCTACTCGGTGGCCATGTTGTCTTCAGCTTGCTATTCCCTTGCATTGTAAATTAATTTTAGCTATAAAATCCACATTTGTGGATCTTAATTATTAATTTTCTGCTTTTTAGGGTGCAGTGCATTTGCGCGGTGCTGTGCTATGGTTAAACCCCAGAGATCGGGATAAAAAAAATAGTTATTTTATTTTTAATTTGCAACACTTCCCATTGCCAATGGCCATATTTTTGGCCATTGGCATGCTTCCACCTGTGAATGTATGCTTTTTTTCCAGCTGACACGGCTCTGTTTTGCTATTTGCAGAACCGTACTCAGTTATCAACTGAGTACATTTCTGCAAATAACACTACTCCTACTCGGACAGGTTCGGGTTTCCTGGATCACAAATTTACCTCATTTGCATGGCTTTCACCTGCAATTGAGGTAATTTGCATATCCCAGCCCTGTCCGTGTAGGATTAGTTTGGAGAGCTCTGTTGCACGCCCCTACCGGCTGTTCCTGGATCACTCGGCGGACATGTTGGCTGCATGGAGTCTTACTCTACTCTAAGACTCCGTGCAAGCCTTCGTGAATCCGGCCCATAGTGTATCTACAATGGGGTATAAAGGACAGGTACAGTGTGCATCCAAGAGGGGGAAAAAGGACAGGTACCATGTGTATCTAAATGGGAAATAAAGAATAGATAACAGTGTATCTAAAATGGGGAATAAAGGACAGGTACACTGCACCTAAAATGGGGAATAAAGGACAGGTACAGTGCATCTAAAAGGAATAATGCACAGATACGGTCTATCTAAAATAGGGAAAAGACTGATACAGTATATGCAAAATGGGGAATAAAGGACAGGTATAGTGTATCAGTGTATCCAAAATGGGGAATAAAGGACAGGTACAGTGCATCTAAATGGAATAAAGCACAGATACGGTGTATCTAAAATGAGGAAAAGACTGATGCACTGTATCTAAAATGGGGAATAAAGGACAGTTACAGGATATTAGTGTATCTAAAATGGAGAACAAAGGACAGGTAGAGTTAATCTAAAATGGGGAATAAAGGACAGGTACAATGTGTATCTAAAATGGGGAATAAAGGATGGATATAAAGCATTTAAAATGGGGAATAAAGGACAGGCACAGTGTATCTAAAATGGGAAGTAAAGGACAGATACAGTGCACCTAAAATGGGGAATAAAGGACAGGTAAAGTGCATCTAAAATGGGGAATAAAGGACAGATATAGTGTATCTACAATGGGGAATAAAGGAAAGGTACAATGTGCATCCAAGATTGGGGAAAAAGGACAGTTACAGTGTGCATCTAAAATGGGGAATAAAGGACAGATACAATGTGCATCTAAAATTGGAAATAAATGACAGATATAGAGCATTTAAAATGGAGAATAAAGGCAAGTATAGTGTGCTTCTAAAATGGAGAATAAGGACAGATACAGTGTATCTAAAATGGGGAATAAAAGACAGGTACAGTGTATTAGTGTATCTAAAATGGGGAATAAAGGACAGGTACAGTGTATCTAAAATGGGGAATAAAGGACAGATACAATGTGCATCTAAAATTGGAAATAAATGACAGATATAGAGCATTTAAAATGGGGAATAAAAGACAGGCACAGTGAATCTAAAATGGGAAGTAAAGGACAGATACAGTGCACCTAAAATGGGGAATAAAGAACAGGTAAAGCGCATCTAAGATGGGGAATAAAGGATAGATATAGTGTATTTTCACTGGGGTATAAAGGACAGGTACAGTGTGCATCCAAGAGGGGGATAAAGGACAGGTACTATGTGCATCTAAAATGGGGAATAAAGGATAGATACAGTGTATCTAAAATGGGGAATAAAGGACAGGTACAGTGAATCTAAAATGGGGAATAAAGGATAGGTGCATTGTGCAGCTAAAATGGGGATAAAGGACTTGACAAAGTGTATCTAAAACTGGTAATAAAGGACTGGGACAGTGCATCTAAAATGAGGAATAAGAGGCAGATATACAGAAGTGAATCTAAAATGGGTAATAAAGGACGGGTGCAGTGTGCATCTGAAATGGGGAAAACACTGATACAGTGTATGTAAAGTGGGGAATAAAGGACAGCTACATTGTATCAGTGTATCATAAATGGGGAATAAAGTACAGGTATATGTATCTAAAATGGGGAATAAAGACAGGTACATTGCATCTAAAATTGGGAATAAAGAACAGGTACAGTGCATTTAAAAGGAATAAACTAAAGATCCAGTGTATCTAAAATTTGGAAAAAGACTGATACAATGTTTGTAAAATGGGGAATAAAGGACAGGTACGATGTATCAGTGTTTCTAAAATGGGGAATAAAGTACAGGTACAGTGCATCTAAAATGGGGAATAAAGGAAAGGTACAGTGTGCATCTAAAATGGGGAATAAAGGACAGATTCAGTGTGTCTAAAATGGCGAATAAAGGACAGGTACAGTGCATCTGAAATGGGGATTAAAAGACAGATATACAGAAGTGTATCTAAAATGGGTAATAAAGGACAGGTGTAGTGTGCATCGGAAATGGGGAAAAAAGGGGCAGGTACAGTGCATCTAAAATGGAGAATAAAGGACAGGTGCAGTGCAACTAAAAAGAATAAAGTACAGATGCAGAGTATCTAAAATGGGGAAAACACTGATACAGTATCTGCAAAGTGGGGAATAAAGGACAGGTACAGTGTATCAGTGTATCTAAAATGGGGAATAAGGGACAGATACACTGCACCTAAAATGGGGAATAAATGACAGGTACAGTGAATCAAAATGGAATAAAGCACAGATAAGGTGCATCTAAAATGGGGAAAAGACTGATACAGTGTATGAAAAATAGGGAATAAATGACAGGTACAGTGCATCTCTCAGTGGAGAATAAAGGACAGACACAGTGCATCTAAAAAGAGAATAAAGGACAGGTACAGTGCATCTAAATTGGAGGATAAAAGACAGGTACAGCGTGCATTCAAAGTGGGGAAAAAGGGACAGTGCATCTAAAATGGGGAATAAAGGACAGGTACAGTGTATCTAAAATGGGAAAGAAAGGATAGATATAGAGCACTTAAAATAGGGAATAAAGGACAGGCACAGTGTATCTAAAATGGGAAGTAAAGGACAGATACAGTGCACCTAAAATGGGGAATAAAGGATAGGTACAGTGCATCTAATTCAAATAAAGCACAGATAAGGTGCATCTAAAATGGGGAAAAGACTGATACAGTATATGAAAAAGGTGGAAGAAAGGACAGGTACAGTGTATCAGTGTATCTAAAATGGGGAATGAAGGACAGACACAGTGCCCCTAAAATGGGGAACAAAGGACAATTACAATGCATCTAATTCAAATAAAGCACAGATAAGGTGCATCTAAAATGGGGAAAAGACTGATACAGTATATGAAAAAGGTGGAACAAAGGACAGGTACAGTGTATCTAAAATGGGGAATGAAGGACAGATACAGTGCCCCTAAAATGGGGAATAAAGGACGGGTACAGTGCATCTAAAAGGAATAAAGCACAGATAAGGTGCATCTATAATGGGGAAATGACTGATACAGAGTATGAAAAATGTGGAATAAAGGACAGGTACAATGTATCAGTGTATCTAAAATGGCAAATAAAGGATAGATACAGTGTCCCTAAAATGGAGAATAAAGGACAGGTACAGTGCATCTAAAAGGAATAATGCACAGATACAGTGCATCTAAAATGGGGAATAAAGGACAGGTACAGTGTAATAAATGACAGGTATAGTATATCAGTGTATCTAAAATGGGGAATAAGGGACAGATACACTGCACCTAAAATGGGGAATAAATGACAGGTACAGTGCATCTAAAAGGAATAAAGCTCAGCTATGGTGCATCTAAAATGGGGAAAAGACTGATACAGTGTATGAAAAATGGGGAATAAATGACAGGTACAGTGCATCTCTCAGTGGAGAAAGAAGTACAGATGCAGTCTATCTAAAATCAGGAATAGAGGACAGGTACAGTGTATCTAACATGGGAAGTAAAGGACAGATACAGTGCACCTAAAATGGGGAATAAAGGACAGGTACAGTGCATCTAATTGGAATAAAGCACAGATAAGGTGCATCCAAAATGGGGAAAAGACTGATACAGTGTATGAAAAATGTGGAATAAAGGACAGATACAATGTATCAGTGTATCTAAAATGGGGAATAAAGGACAGATACACTGCCCCTAAAATGTGGAATAGAGGACAGGTACAGTGCATCTAAAAGGAATAAAGCACAGATAAGGTGCATCTAAAATGGAAAAAGACTGATACAGTATATGAAAAATGGGGAATAAAGGACAGGTACAGTGTATCAGTGTATCTACAATGGGGAATAAAGGACAGGTTCAGTGCCCCTGAAATGGGGAATAAAGGACAGGTACAGTGCATCTAAAAGGAATAATGCACAGATACAGTGCATCTAAAATGGGGAATAAAGGACAGGTACAGTGTAATAAAGGACAGGTACAGTATATCAGTGTATCTAAAATGAGGAATAAGGGACAGATGCACTGCACCTAAAATGGGGAATAAATGACGGGTACAGTGCATCTAAAAGGAATAAAGCAAAAATACGGGGCTGGATTCATGAAGACTTGTACGGAGTCTAAGACTAGAGTAAGACTCCATGCAGCCAACATGTCTGCCGAACGATCCAGGAACAGCCGGCAGGGGCATGCAACAGAGCTCCTAAAGCGACTCTTACATGGACAGGGTTAGGTTATGCAAATTACCTCATTTGCTGCTGAAAGCTATGCGAATGAGGTCAATTTGTGATCCAGGAAACACTAACCTGTCCGAGTAAAAGTAGTGTTATTTGCAGAAATGTACTCCGTTGGCAACTGAGTACCATTCTGCAAATAGCAAAATGGAGCCATGACAGCTCCAAATGACGGATGCATCCAGTTGTGGAAGCATGCCAATGGCCAAATATACAGCCATTGGCATTTTTTTCTGTTGCAAAATAAAAAAAAAATTTTTTTTACCTCGATCTCCGATGTTTAAGCGTAGCGCAGTGCCGCACAAACGTGCTGCGCTCTAAAAAACAGAAAAACAAAAAATGAAAGCTACAAATAGGGATTTTATTCAAAATATTAATCTGCCATGCAAGTGAATGGCAGGCTGAAGACAACATGGCTGCTGAGCAGAGGGGGAAGCTCAGTCTGAGAGATGTAACCAAGCATTAGTAGGTAATCCTATGCAAATGAGGATAAGGATAGTGAATCCCAATTTTTCCTGCTATGTGAACCATGTCCCTAGAGTGCAAGAGTAGAAAAATGGAAGTAACAGAGTAGAAGATGGGTAACATCGTGAGGGGGTATGTATCAAAAAGACTGTAAGCTCATTGGAGAAGAGTGGCATGTGTTTGCTGTGAGTTACTCAGGACTAAAAGAGGTGTGTCTACAATTGTCTAAACTGAAATCAAGAAACTGAAGGTGTACACCGTGGCTATCACTAAAGTTTCTTGCAAAGCTGCTTACACTGTGTGCGCATGTGTGCAAACGTGTAAACCCGTCTAAGGCTGTGTGCGTGGGTGTGCACCCGTGTAAGCCTGTGTTAGGCCGTCTAAGCTAGTATACATGAATGTGCACCCGCCTAAGCCCATGTAAGCCTGTGTAAGCCTGTGTGTGCGCATGTGCCCTTGTGTGCACGTGTTTAAACTTGTTTGTGTGGTGCTGCCCCCTGTGGAAACAGAAATTGGAAAAGGAAGGAAAGGAAGTAGTAGGAAGTTAACCAAGGAGAACTAGCAGAGCTGCCAGGTGAAATCAATCAGAATCAGCCAATTACACAGGCAGTACACTAGCCCAGCCTAGCCCAGCACCTAAAACTCTGCAAACAACATTCCCCCATGTTTTTTTCAGAAACACTGCAACACTGCAGTCAACAAAGAGAAGTGAAAACTTAAAAAGCTTAAACTGAGACATAAAAATGTTAGGGGCTGCCATTGCTGTTATAAGGCAACATGTGCAAGATGCTGAGGGTGGTGCCATTGCGAATGCTGCTGAGCAACCCACAGTGAGGAGACGGAGAAGAATGTACAGACCCAGAGTAACCTACCAGGGGCTACATGAGCTGGAGATAGTGGAACGCTATAGAGTGGACAGAGAGCTCCTGCAGCAAATTGTTGAGCTGTGCAGACCACGCCTCACACACAGAACCAACAGAGGGGAACCTATCCCAGTGGAAACCAAGGTATGTGTTGGCCTAAGAATAATAGCAACAGGTACCTTCCAGAGACCAACTGGTGATATGATGGGGATTTCACAGGCATCAGCATCAAGGGTACTGCACCAGTTCCTGAATGCCATGTCAGCACATGTCGGTGATCATGTATATTTCCCCAATTCCCATGAGGTATTGGCCAGCAATATGCGTCTCTTCCAGCAAATAGCGGAATACCCTGAGGTAGTGGGTGCAATTGACTGCACGCACATACACATCAAAGCACCAGCTGGTGAGCGGGGTAGGGCCTACATCAACCGCAAGGGCTTCCACTCCATCAACTGCCAGGTCGTGTGTGATGCCCAGGGTATAATACTAAATGTGTGTGCTGGCTGCCCTGGAAGCTACCACGATTCCCATATCTGGCATCTGTTGCAGCTGTAACAGACATTTGCAAATGGGGACATTCCTGATGGTCACCTAGTGGGGGATGCTGGATATGCACTGGAGCCGTGGCTGATGACACCCATCAGAAATGCACACACACCTGAACAAGAACTCCATAATGAGGCACACGCACAAACACAAAATGTAATCGAGCGTGTGTTTGGGATGCTCAAGTCATGGTTCCGGTGCCTGGACACATCTGGTGGAGCCTTGCAGTACTCACCAACTACATGTACCCAAATTGTTATGGTATGTGCCATGCTACACAATATGATCTTGGGAAAACAGCTGCAGCAGGAACAGCATGGGGCAGGGCCAAACAGCCCCCCACCATTGCCAAGGCCTGCACAGGCACAGTGTGACTCAGAGGAGGAACAACCTGAGCCTGCCCCAGTAGGCAGAAGGAGGCGTGCCCAGTATGCCATGTCCTTGGCAAAGAGGCAATGCATAGCACATACACTGGCTCAGTAGGAACCCTGGAAATGATACCTCTCACTGACTCGCACATAAAATAAAAGGGATGCCTAACTTGACACTACCTGTTTCCAAACATGTATAGGGAGTTTAGTATGTGCATCCGACATAGGCAGCCCTGCAGCACCACCTGAGGCATGATTGCCATGTTTTAAGCAATATAAAGCAGTGCTAAGCAGCTTTTACCAATATCTAGTATATGTAAACAAAATTGCTCGTGCAATGTTGGCCAAGGTCGGCCAAAGTTGAGCAAAGTCAGTTAAACATGCTCATATCTGCTTTACTGTTCCTTAAGCAGTCTGGTCTGGCCAGCATGAAAATAAAAAGCAGTGACAGGGCTTGAATCCAGGATACTGTGCACTATAGTCACAGTACTGAACCACTAAGCCATAATAGCATTACAGTGGTGTCGACACAGCAGGACAATTGTACACTAATGCAAACATAAAGCAATGATGTATCATGCCCCTAATGAGGCAAATGGGTAAACTCACCCACACACCTATGCAGACAGAGAACATCAGGCCAGGCATTGTGATGTGGGTTGTGTAGGCTATGAAGTCGCAAGCTAATATATGTGGCAATGGATGCTAAGATCTGTAGTACACTAGTATGCCTTAAGCCAGTAAGATAGGCAACAGTACAGACTGTAATGGTGTCCTGTACATAGCAGTGCAGGCACAGCAAATGTGTATAAGTGTCAGGTGAAACCCACATCCTATGTACACCCACAGTAACAATCCGGTGTACCCACGGGTAGAAATGTACAAAGAATAGCTGTCCCCCTGTATGTAGAAATGTTGATAGGTCTATGCAAAGTGTCTAATGGAAGCCCTGCAGGCACAGCATGATCCCTGTTGATCTATGACACAAAGGTGAGCCCTACTGTAAAAATACACCTTGATTTACCATACACATATAGTATAAATGTGTATACTGTGCGTGCTCACACACTCCGACAAATGTAGTGGATTTCATTCAGCATCACACTGAAAGGTCATACTGGGCATGCTCACACACTTAGGCTAAATACGGATGTGATAATAAGGGATCTATGGACAAATGTGTATAGTCATCTCTACTTCCAGAAACACATTCACAAAGTGGTCTGAAAATCCTGCTATGTGTACACACAAACTGCCAAGGTCTGTGCATGTAGGTCAAAGGAGGTTGCCACTACTCAGCAGTCATCAGACCTGTCAGAGACTACCACAACACACTTGCGAGGAATCTGACTAGGCATGTTCAGCAACTAGAAAGACCAATGAAGAACCTTAACAAGAGGATTACTGGCCTCAAATAGTTGCCCCATGCAACAAGAATGAATGTAACCCAAGCTGTACTCTGTTGCATACTGTCTACGCAGGAGATGTCTGCCCAACAGACAGGTCCATGTCATGGTTACACTCAGATCTGTTCTGAGTTACAGCTCAATGACACTAAATGTACAGAGCCAACTGATATTGGCAACATCCTGGCAGATAGGATCAGTGTTAACTTTACCCCCCTCTCACCCATGAAAGAGCACATGTCTATAATGGAAGACTGCAAAGTTGCTGTCATCATGGCTGCACAGGTAAAAAACACTCTCTGAAGCCAGTATCACAGCAGCCATAACTTCCCAGGCTGTGTAGTATCTACTTCCCTAAAGTAAACATTAACATGGAAGTTCTGTGGCTACTGAAGTTTCCAGAGGACTGCAAACTAGGAGCCATCATTGTAAACACTAAAGATGTGGGCATCCTACAAAAGGGCCTCACTGAGACAGATGGCTGTTGTCCAAGCCATGGGCTGTAGCTCAATGCCAAAAGGTGCATTATCATCACCTTTGTTAAAATCTCTGTAGCCAAGAACTACAACATAGGTGGTAGAATACCTCATACTGTAAGTGTGACAAGAGACCCTGGGTCATGGGTGGACAGTGGATACAACTGTGATAAGCACATTCCCACAGTAGTCAGGAAACCCTCTTATGTGGCACACCTCATCACAAAATGTGTCTCATGCAGAGTAAAAGAGGACATTGTTCCCCTCTACTC
This sequence comes from Protopterus annectens, assembly GCF_019279795.1. Classification (NCBI taxonomy): domain Eukaryota; kingdom Metazoa; phylum Chordata; order Ceratodontiformes; family Protopteridae; genus Protopterus; species Protopterus annectens. Next base: position 1,136,927,540 of record NC_056728.1, on the reverse strand, counting down.
ACCACTCACTAGAACTATAAAAGAGTACAACGGCACTGTTGCTATGTACCTCACAAGACAACTACAACAACTGGAAAGCCAGCAGCAATACCTCACAAAGAGCATTAGTGGCCTGAAATACATGCCATACACAGACCATCGCAAAATGCTCCATCCGGACTCCCTTGCATATTGCCTACTCAGAGATGTTCACTGTGTAACATACAAAGCTATGTCGAACATACAGCTGTTGGATATGATCCACATAAAACACTCACAATCACCCTGACCTTTGGACCCAAGACCACGAGTGAAATACAAAAGGAAGTGGTGTAGCCATTTACTTTATGGATATCCATACCTCCAGGTTACTGCCAAAGCATGAGACCTTGGAGACCATACAAGTGCAACTAACATTGGGCAAAGCAGTCCATCAGATTATAGCCTGCTACAGATCATTTACCTTGTCTCAGGAACCTCACTCAGTATTCTGGAGAACAATGGCAAATATAAAGGTCCTATCAAACACCATTATATGAGGAGATTACAACTACCCAAACATTGAGTGGGTGAATTACTCGTATACAACGTCCTTTACCCAATGTGTCCTAGAGTTAAGAAACTCTAACACCCTGGAACAGCTGGTCAGCACGCCCACTAGAGGTGACAACATAATGGACATGATCATCAGCAACATGGGGTACCAGTGTTCCACAACAGAGATAAACCCCTCTCTGGTAATATCAGATCATTAAGTAATCACACTGGACATCCACATCCCGCCCCCACACCCAGTCAATGAAACCACTGTGAAGACATTTTCAAAAGCAAACTGCACACTTCCCAAGACCAAAGTGGAAAGTTCCAAAGCCCTCTTGCTATAGGATAATGGTATACAATCTGCCAAATCATTTACAAGTGCATCCTATGAGCATCTACAGGGATGCATGGATCGAGACCTCACAAATAAAACCAAGATGCACTCCTCCAAAAATAAGAAAACAATCTGGTGGTCATTGCCCATAAATAAGCTAGACAACAGAAGGAGGAAACTAACACCTGATAGACCCAACTTCACTAAAGGAAAGGCATCACTGATCATTATTAGGATGAAACAATGATCACTCATAAAATAATCCAAGGACAGTTTCTAAAGACAAATTGCCAAGGAATGTAAGAATAACAACCACAAAGCCTTCGGTAGCTATATCAGACATGTAGGTGTCAACTTCCAAATATGCTGTCAGCTACTGAAAAAAGTAATGACATACACCAAACCAACTTTCACTGCCCACACCCAGGAGGACAAGTGCAGTGTAAACTCCCCCCATCACCCCCAAAAGGGCCTGTGTCTATCACAGAAGGATGCAGAGACACAGACGTCATGGACATGTAGGTAAAGACAGCCCTCACCAAAGCTAAGAACATAGCATCAATGTGACTGTAAGTTGTCCCAGGCTGCGTCTTACACTAGGCCCACAAGGAACTACACCCTCACCTACATTCACTGTCCAGACTCAAGCGTATCACAGGCTATGTACCCAAAGAATGGCATACACTAACAGTCATCCAGCTCCACAAAGGGTGTGCCAAAATAGAACCTGGAATCCATTGCCCAACATGTGTACTCAGCCTGGTCTACAGAGCTATTGAGAAAATCGTCATGGAACCCATACATTGAGACACTGGAGATCTCCAGACACTGGACTCTACACAACTTCACCTTGTTAAAGGCAGAGCCTGGCTCCCAAACCTAGTTGACTTATTTAAAACAGCTACCATGAACATAGATGGAGGTGAAAGTAGTCCGCACAGCCCACCTGGACCTCACTAAGGGCTTACCACACCATTCCCCACTCCGTCATCATGGACAAGTGCACCAGCTTGAACATGAACAGCTATGTCACAGGATGGGCGGCCAAGTGGCTCACAGATCAAACACACATTTTCATAGTTGCGGGTGCCATGTCCGGCTCTAAGCCAGTCACAAATGGCATCACACAGGTCTTGGTCCTGGGACCCCACCTGTTCAGTCGATACTGCTCAAAAGTACAGGCAAGCACGGCAGGTGTAAGGCTGAACAGATTTGCAGATGGCTGGAAACTGTGGTCCATAATTGACTGTGCAGCTGACACAGACATCCTCCAGAAGTGTCTTACAGAGACAGATACCTGATGTCAAAACAATACCCTCAAGCTGAATGGCAAAGAATGCATAGTCATCCCCTTTGGGTAATACAAAGTGCACACAAATTACCACATAGGTGGTAATCCAGCATGTACGGAGAAAGCCATTATGGCCCTGGGGACACAGGTAGATAGTAAACTCACCTTTGATGATCACATGGCCAAAGTGTTTAGACATTCCTTCAATGTAGGCCACCTAATGTAACACACTTCGTACAGTCTGATGATGTCACCATCCTACAAATATACCTGTAGAAAAGAAAACTCCCAGTAATCTGTATAGTGCGTCATGTTAAGGTGTACTCCTTTAGTATCATGAAGTAATTAGGTAGTGGTTTGAATCCTGCATTGGGTAACTGAGTGTGTGTTCCTCTTGGGAAAGAACAACCTTTTAGGAGAGTAGTGAAACATCTCAAAAGTGGTAATCTAACCTTTGTCAAGTCTGATGATATCACCATCCTACAAATATACCTGTGGAAAAAAAGCTCCCAGTAATCTGTATAGCATGTCGTGTTAATGTGTACTCTGGTAATAAAATGAAGTAGTTAGGTAGGGGTTTGAATCCTTCACTAGGCAATTGTGTTTGTTTGTGTGTGTGTTCCCCTTGGGGAAAGAACAACCTTTTAGGAGAGTAGTGAAACACCTCAAAAGTGGAAATCTAACATTTGTCAAGTCTGATGATGTCACCATCTTACAAATATACCTCTGGAACAGAAAACTCCCAGTAATCTGTATAGCGTGTCATGTTAATGTGTACTTCTCTAGTATCATGAAGTGGGTAGGTAGGGGTTTGAATCCTGCACTTGATGAGTGTTTGTGCTGTATGTGTGTGACACTGTTGGTCAGTGTGTTGTGGGTTTTGCTTTTACCACTGTATGACATATCAGTATGCATTGCACATGTGAGCTAGCTGTGTGACAAATACATATCTGTACATGTTACCTCAATGATTGCATGTGTGGGAACCCTGCTTTCTCCAAGAACACAGCTGTCATCCTTGCCAGACTGTGCTGCTGCTTCCCAGACCTTAGGTCACATCTGTATGCTTGTGACAAGAGCAGCCACTGCAGTGATCCCTGGCCTAGGTCATCTGTGTCACACAAAGTCATTACAATTCCTTTTAGAATGTGTGAGTGAGAGTCTATGGCCGAGGTATATGTCAGATCTGTTCAAATGCAGCAAAGTCTGTCCATGATGACTATTCATAACAGGTGTAGAACAAACTATGTGGATATGCATGCAGACCCCTTATTGCTTATGTGATCCACCAAGGGATTCCAAAATACCTTTGGAAATGTGATTAACAAAGGAGAGATGACATAACACTTGGTTGCATGTACATATCGGTCCCTGTTCATCATGTTGGTGGCTACTACCTATGTGGTACTGTGGGGATAATATGTTCCTTAAAGGTGGATGACTATGCTTAGTTTGGCTTATAGCTTTACAGCATGGGTTTGACAACAGGCATCAGTCTGTATGATACCCTTGTGGAGGATGTGTGTGTCATCTGGAGAATGCATTATAGGCCACAGTATGCATTACCATACGTGGATGGACATATCCCTGCTGTGATTGCTTGTACCTAAGAGAGCTATATGCCAAACAGGAGTGGTCTCAGTTATGGGTGCAGGTGAATATCAGTGGTTACTGGCATTGTATAATACCTGAAGGATCCAAATGTTGCTGTGTGTCCTACATCTGTGTGTCGGTTGTCAAGACATCATCTAACGATTGGTTATGGTCAGGCAGTTGAAGTGATGTATACCACCAGAATGCAAAACAATGACAGATAGTAACAGTATCACCCACAGCACAGTGTCAAACTATGTCATACACACATGTGTATTCAGGTTCCGGAATGTGTGTAGTACAATGCATACTGGCCACCAATAGAAACTATGGAGTGTTACTGTGTAATACAAAGCATGTCACCCTGGCCATGTGTCCACTATGCACGTACATGCAGACAGTGCACCTCCACCATGTTCACAACTGTACACCTGCAAATCTGTGCTACACACATACCACACATACTGTCCACTCTCTAACACATGCTGCCAATACTGCATACATCAGCCAAGTGGCACGTGGCCGAGCAATACACAATTGGAACCAACTCTGGTGTAAACAACACTACAATAGCAATCATAGCTTTAATGCATCATGCCTGCTCAGCTACACCTTCAAGCATATCATTACACTCTACAGCTGACAACATGCGAACATTGCTATACTGCTATATAGACACCCAGTGCATCAGCACCATGGTAGCCTGTTCCTGCATCAATGTTACAGATGACAGGAGGCTGCACAGGTTTCATCATATGCACAGGGTGTGTTGTTAGTTTGCCAGAGGCCTACAGTGAGCCATCCAATTGACATGTGTGTGTGTGTGTGTGTGTGTGTGTGTGTGTGTGTGTGTGTGTGTGTGTGTGTGTGTGTGTGTGTGTGTGTGTGTGTGTGTGTGTGTGTGTGGGGCAAGAACACTGTAATGGGCCAAAGTTGGTGTAATGTGTGTGGGTATATGTTAGCCCTAGATGTCTGGAGTATGTGTGTGTGTCTGCATGCACACAGTTCCACCATGTGGCTGCCATATACGGGTATTTGTGGGACAGCCACAGACTGTACCTGCGAGGCTTTACAGATCACCATCTCTGGCCATGGATACGGTACCTGTGCCTGGCAGGGGTGCTACTGACACTATAAGGTACTAAGCCAGACTGGGTACTATCCACAGAGGTGGATGGATGTATACTGGACACAGGTCCCTGCTGGGACTGTCCAGAGCCATGTGCACTTGGTCTTCTAGGACATTCTATGGACAGCCCACCCCCAACATTGCTGGGGCTGGTACTGGCACTGTGGCTTGAGGAACGTCTGCGGTGACTGCCAGCTGCTGATGTTGCTGGCATACGTTCACATCGATGTCTCAACCATCCCGCACTGTCCTGATACATGGATATGACATTGCGGAGGATATTTAATGTCTCTCCCCAACGTCTATCAGTGGCCTCGGTGTAATGATGGATGGCACCTGCTAGGTCATGGATACTGTCAATGATGGCAGTGTTATGTGCCCTCTATGCCCTTAGTCCCTATCTGGTGTACTGTTCCATATGTGCCTGTGCCTCCATGACAGCCTGGAGCATGCATGCCATTGTCAGATCTGTGGCAAATCTGCCAGTGGCATGATGAGCAGCAGTGCTCCTACGAGAACCCCTGGACATCTGCCTATGTGGTACCCTTCCAGACATCTGGGTATGGCTGCTGTGTTGGGATACATGTGCCATGGATACCACACTGTCCTGGCCAATGCCAACTGCACACTGTCCCTCAGCTATGGGCATTGGTGATGGATGTATTGGCAGTATGACTGTATGCATGGATGGGGTGGACAGCTGTGTACTGTCGATTGGTGGCCCAACGACAGACCCTGGCAAACATGCCTGTGCCTCAACACACCTAACTTCATTATCACTATGTGGCTCAGTGACATCAGTTTCCCTGCTGCAGTGAACCAGCCCTAACACAGCACCTGTGGGAGGGAGACAGGAGACACACTTTACGACCTGTACATGATGTCGGCACACATGCACACATGCACACATGAACACATGCACACATGAACACATACACACATGCACACATGCACACAAATACACTCCTCACTACAGCAGATACCCACACACCACCAGCAATCCAAAACATACTTAATAGTGGTTGAAGGTGGGTTACAGTATCACAAGGCAAACATTAAACTGTAACTTGTTTAACCAAAGATTAAACTGTAACTTGTTTAACCAAAGATTAAACTGTAACTTGTTTTTAACCAAAGATTAAACTGTAACTTGTTATCACAAGGCAAACAGTCATATCATACATGTCAGCATGCAGAAGGTTTGTTGCTCAAGACCATGCAGTGTGAGTGTAGACAGCCCATGTTAATAACAGTATACATAGCTTTGATGCATGTGTGTTGTTGTTCAGTGATTGGCCTCACCCTGGAACTCAATGTGTACATGGACATAACATTGCTGTGCAAGTATTAAAAGATCTGCAATGTCCTGTGCACCATCACTCACAGGTATACATACCATGGCTGGATGTGTATCTTTGTGTCACATAGATATCCATTTCTGATTACAGTGTCTGTGTCTGTAGCAGATAATTGTGGACACAGGTTTAGCACATGCATGCTATGTATACACACAGGATGAGTGGTGCATGTATACGTGATGGAATACCATTGCTCAACATGGCCATTGTACAGTGGGTATGATGAGTGTAGGACATATTGTGGACATGCCAGTGCCAGCCATGACATGGCATGCTACAACATGACTGCAACATTGAACATCACACATACCCAATGTGTGTCATGTGACCTATACACTCACTAGCATTACAAGACATATATGTGTCACTTTGTACAAATGGTGATTACTATGCATATTATGTATAGGTGCATATGTTTGCACACACACAACATTGAGGTGCATAGCAATGACTACTATATGTAGTACTGGGGCCACTGTAACTGGATGGGGTGTAGTACCATGAGCCATCATCATCATGCATCATGTGTTTACTCAAGACTACTAATGTGTGCCAGACTGCCACCTAGCATGCTGTACCTGAACTGCAGTACTGTGGCTACAGTCACAATTACACAGCCACTTCTTACATAGGTTTGTAAGGTGCCCAATAGGGAGCATTGCCTAACATGAATGTGTTATGTGTTGAAGAGTGTCGCACAGCCCCATGATAGGCCTCTACCCCTCAGGTATATTATGTGTGCTGTGTGGATGACATGTGGGATACTGAAGTGTGACCTTACAGCAGGTGTCTGGATACGCTATGTGTAGCATGTTAAGGTGTACTGCATATGGCAAAGTTGTGTATGTTGTGTACATGTGTATCAACTATGCCTATCCAATGCCCAGTATGGTGTTGCCACAATTGTGTGTGATGTTCTGTGTATTGCATGTGATTGAGGCAGCTACTGTTGTTACTGAGATGTGCATAGTCTCACAGCAAACATGCACAGCATGTATTATGCGCAGGTGTGCTAAATGTACATGGCCTACATCTCACCTATGACATGCACATTTCATTAGCAATATTAAAATTATAACACACTCACCAGCATCGACCAGCCTGCCTTGCTGTCACATCAGAGAGACCTACAAGAATATGAGACAGTTTGTCAGTGGCCACGACTGTGCCATTGCTACTATGAGTTTGCTAAACTACTGTAGTACAACAGTAGACAGTCACAGACGTACAAATTATATTCCAAATATCAGTATTGCACAACACTATGCAGCACAACTGCTAAACACACAGTACACATCTCACATATGCATAATCTACCAATACAGGTAACAGTAGTCTACAGACAGGTCATGTTACCTGCACGCTCCATGTCAACATGCTGGGTGGCTCCAGCCTCCATGATGACACATGTAAGTTGCTGTTCCTGTTGTTGGCCAGGAGCCACTACACTTATTAGCAGCTCCTCCACTCTGGTGAGGGGGGGATGAATGGCTACCCCACCACCTGTGGCAAGCTGTTGTTGACGGTTATCAGATGCATGCCACCAGACATGTCTAATTAAATCACTACAGTGATGGCGTACTTGCTCATATGTCCGGTTATGCATGCCTATGTCATTTACCCGACGAACAAGATCTTGCCACAGTGCAGTCTGCTCATGCTGGTCCTGGCTGGTTCTAGAGAACAGCAGGGTGTAGTGCTGCACCAGGCTGCTGTGTATTTCAGCTTCCTCTGCAGCTGTATAACATGGATTTCTTTGGTGGGACATGCCCCTGGAAGATAATTAAACAAGATGTGTGAGCAAGTCGTGTGGCACACTTATCCTAAAGTACAGATATCAATTAACTGCCATATTTAACATCAGATTGGTTGTCAGAGGATACACATGTTCAATACCACATATTAGTGCTCAGGCCACAACTGGCTGACAGTGCTTGGCATGCTCTATATATCAAACCATGTTCTGCACAGCAGCAAAGAGAAGCCAGTATGTAAGACTATACACCAGTACATGGCACACTGTATGTGACACAATGCACCACCTAGCCACAGGAGGTATATACCAAGCTAATGCATAAAGAAATATGTCATCCATTGCAATGAATGTAAAGTACAGTTACAGTATTACCAGTATACCACACTAGTTGTTGATGCCAAACCCCTGCCTAACATTTGTGCACAGTAGTTAATATAGGTGGCATACTGCTGTACTAGACTATACATGTTGCTAGATATACACGTATACCCTGTAACACAGATATGATTGAAGGCATGGTACAGGCATAATTACACACACATCAGACATACATACAACACACAAATGTATGCCAACCCAGATGAGCTTTATCTGTGTACCATACAGTACTGTGTGTCACTACTTACAAAACCTTATGCCTGAGGTATGTAATCTGTGAGGACTACAGGGAACACACAAAACAGTGTTTCCAAGCAATGTGAACATACACCATACTGTACTGTTTAGGCCTACAGCTTCAGGTAGTACTACAGTTCATATGGGAGTTGGATTCACCAGCAGTACCACTCACTAAGCATACATGTATTGCTTTAGCCTACAATGGGACACCACAGTCGACAACAAGGGATTATGTCACACTGTATGCCATACTACTTTTTCTGCCTAGCAATAGCATACACATCTTTTGCTGGGATCACAGCTAGGACACAAGCTACCATGACAGAAACAATTTCACACTAAGCTATCACACCTTAACAGACCTTGCACACATTCACCAACACATTCACCATCACACTCAGTCAACCTCACATAGCAATTATTGCACTAAGTACATGTGTGGGCGCATCGTGTCATAGGTAGGTAATACACTATTGGCCCTAGGGCCTACAGCAGCCTAGCCATACGCTACCCTGGCCTTTGACATGCATGTAATTTAATTTTACTTGCCCTTGTCAACCAGAGCCACAGAGGTGATTCCCGGGGTGTATTTTCTATCTCCGAACCAATCATCAGGAGTATTTATGACAACTGCTAATGAGGAGCTTTGTTTGCTATTGATAGGTGGTTTATTCCAGAGTATGGCATGTCTGTGAGATAGGAATCTATCCCTCCAGCATGTGCTGTTTAGTGAGCTGACAAGGTTTAGGGCCCTAGAGCGTGTATCTGGGAGGGATTGTAATATGTTTACGTGGAGGATGTCCAACAGCTATGGGTGTGACATAGCTTTGTATGTTAGGCAGAGGTCACCTCTGGGTAGGCGGTATGCAACACAGTGTAGCTGTGGTTTTGTGAGTCGGTCTGCATAGGGCATCTGTTTGAGGCTGGTATTACTCTTTGTGAGGTATGTCTGTGGCCTTTCCAGTTGCTGTAGTTGGCATGTGAGGTACATACCACATCGGGCATTGTACTCTATAATGGGTTTTAAGTGTGATGAGTAGAGGGGAACACTGACCTATATTTCCCTAGATGACACACCTTTTGTGATGACGTGTACCACGTAGACAGAGTATATGACTAGTGTGGCACTGTGATTATCAAAGGGGAGGCTACTGTCCACCTGTGTCCCATGTTCCCTTATCACACCTTCAGTGTTAGGTAGACTAGCACCTATGTGGTAGTTAATGGGTACAGTGCTTTGGTAAGAAGGGATGGCACTGCAGTGTCAACAGTGAGCTTCAGTCCATACCTTGGTCACCAGGCACCTGTCACAGTAAGTATGCCCCATGTCTCTCTCTCTCTCTCTCTATATATATATATATATATATATATATATATATATATATATATATATACACACATACATAAACACATACATATAAACATCCATTGCTGTACATATAGATGTACATATAGGCACATATACAGTCCACTTTTCATGGTGGGAATATCAATTATGCGACAGTGGTAAGATATACAGTTATGTAATAATATTGCACAGTGTTGTGCAGACTGCATTGAAGGTGTCCTCAGCCCATGTAGCTTTAGCAGGCCTCACTGGCTGCAACACTGCAAAACTGACGAAGCATACCCACAGCGTTTAACCACCACATGTCATATACCAGCATTGCATGCTGTTTCCTTTGCCACACACTACAACCTACATAGAAATATGCACATAGCAACCTTCAACAACATATATATATATATATATATATATATATATATATATATATATATATATATATATATATATACACACCCTTCACAAACAGTTGCAGTATGTCCCTTGCCCTATGCACATGTACAGATACATATAGATACGTACTGCTGCCACATATGGATGATTCACGGTATGTAAAGTAGTCTTCAAAAACATCTACTACATGCCAGCAAATACATATGTGTTACATACCTTTCTTTGTATTTCTCTGTTCCGTCTGTTTTTAAAGGAAATAATTTTTTTTTTGGGGGGGGGGGGGTTTCTCTGTCTGTTGATGTTGCTCTTTCTTTTTCTGTGTCTCTATGTTTCTGCCTCTTTGTCTGTATCTGTGTCTGTGTCGCTGTCTCTGTCTTTCTCTCGCTCTTTCTCTCTCTGTTGCTGCAATGAGATTATTGCATGTGTGGACAGCAAGTACAGCCTGCTTTTCTAGGTATCTGCACATGTGCATGTGATGGCCTCTGCACCAATTGGTACCCACCATTTACTAATTGCATGCAGCCTGCTGTGTGGTAATTGCAGTACTCACTGTCATAGCAGCCAACTGCTATAAAATGCTAAGTTTGGTAGGTGTAGTCCTTTCAACTTTCCAAAGTGGGGCCCATGCTTGTTTGCTGTGGACACCGTTGTCAGTCAGAAGGTTGGTATACTTCTTATATCTGAAGCTAGGGTTGTAGCCAGTGATTTGCATGTTGTACTCAAACCTGAATGTTGCTGCTTCTAGTACACACTTGTCAGTGTAGAATTTTACTCACCCCTCCAAATGCTTACACAAGATACATGGGAGTATGTACTTTCTTTTCTAATTAGACAATTAACTGCCATACAAAAGTAGTTATTGCAATGTATTCTTCTGGCACATGAACTGTTTGTGAACTACTATATTGTAAATATTAATTAACTCACTTCTGAACAGTTTGTTGTTTATTTGTGTTGACATTAGCACAGGCTGCTCAAGACAACTGGACAAATTTGAGTACTGAGTATGCCTACCTACATCCTTGGTAGAGCCTGAATACACAGGTATATTGTTCTTTTGGGTAGGGGTACAGAAGTACAGAGAGCATTATATATTATTGTGTAATGTTTATCTTGCTGAACATACAGGTTCATAGGTTCATAGGTTCATAGGTTCATAGGTTCATACTAGGCTATCTGCCCGAGGGCATTTATAAGCCTAGCCCATAGCCTTAGTGCCCATTATTTAGCTGGGGTTGCTGTGTACCTGTTAGTCGATAAGGGCAAGTAGCCTGTCTGCGTAGCTCCCACCTGTGGACATATCCAGATGGTAGCCAGAGGTTAGCCTATTATTCATTGTCTGTGCACCACACCGGTCTTTTCAGCACTGGAACAATGTCATTGTCACAACTGATTGCTACCAGTACATGGCTACATCCTTTGATATTTCTGTGTTGTACTCCTACATAAGGGTATGTTTGTGGGACTCGTTCCAAAGCTATTTGCAGAGTGTTTAACAGCAGAAAAGCTGAAATGCCTGTGTGTTTCTGCCTCTGCCAGGCCTCTGATACACTCAGGTATATATTTGAACAGCCTCAGGGAAAGGTACATTTAAGTGAGGTACACCTGTAATATATTACAGACATTAAGTTGAGACTGTGAGAGAATCAGAGCATATGTATTAATACACCTTTTCTGACATGCAAGCAATGTCTACTGTTACTTATTGACATTATTCATTAAGTGTAATTCCCCACTTTTCTGCCTAATGTCAGTACTTTTCAGAGGGATTCTGAGGGACACAGCTAACATTTGTTTATGAATCAGGGACATCCCTGACAAGCAGTCACAGTTGGGAAGTATGGCCTCTGCCCTATTCAAATATGCCAGTGTTTATCCTGCTCTGATACTGTGTGGAGTTCGTAAAGTGCTACTGTAACATTATTTCCTGCTAGAATGGCTGGTTCTCTTTTCACAGTCATGTCATACAGTTCCACAACAACTGCTGGTAAAGATCCACAGAACAAGATTTGTTATGGCATTCCTATTTTCCCTTTACATTCACTCCTTGTAATGCATGATATATTTATTACAGCACCAACTTGTGGTATGTTTACTGTGGCTTAGTGGTACTTCATGCAGTGTAGTGTGTCCAGGGTTAGAGACTGACAGAGGTGTTTTATTTTGCTGCTCAGCAGAACAAGGGCTCTGCCATGCAGAGTTACTAAGGCACTTTTAAGCAGTTGCAAGCGGGTTTGCACCGGTTTGTGCGAAGCTTAGCAATACTTAGCTAAGCGCACACATGCGCACACTCACTCAATCCCGCTAACTACTGCTTAAAAGTGCTTACTCACGCTAACCCCCGTGATAATTTCTTTGAAAGAAAAGAAAATGGGAAGATAGGAAAGTGGTGAAAAAGGGGGCACAAAGAGGGAAAGACAGTAGGGAAACCAGCTCGGGATGTGCAGGACAGGTGTAGGGAAGGTCCATAGCTCCCCCATTTCCTTACCAGCAACAGCTGTGCATATGTTAGAAATTTGGAGTGAAATTTGAAGCCTTCCACCCCTGAGAGAGGGGTGAGGACAACAAAGTATGTTGTACTGCCAATTATAATTATCAGTTTACATGTCCAGCGGACATGTGTGCAAAATGGGCAGCTATGTATGGGGAGTAATTCTTTTGTGGGAACAGATTGTCCTTTTTTTCAGGTGAGAGTGGAATGTGAGGTAGAGGAAGTAGGTATATTTGGGGAGGTAGGTTGGGGAGGTAAACAGACAGACAAACAAGATGCATACATGGAATATGACACATGGGGTGGGTGAACACAATTGACGGGGAAGGATGTTTGGAAATCACAAGCCCATGAGCCCACAGATGGTAACAGTGGAACTGAGATCCCCACCCATTGGCAGTCACCACTGCACCTTCATAGCCCAGAGGTTGGCTGTGCTGGGGGCTGTGTAGGAGGGGCAGGCTCACCCATGAGTCACGCCACTCTTGCCTCGAGCTGGCGTAGGGGATCAGCGACTGAACGCTGGATCTCCCTACGCGCCACAGCCCGGACCCTTTGGAGGGTGACAGGTGGACCTTCTCTGCCCACACTTGCACGGGGGGACAAGCCCCATCCCCTGCAGCGCTTCCACCTGAAGGTGGCACAGGACCAATGGAGGAGGGGAGCCTGGGCTGGGCACCGGACCTGCTGGTGCCAGGTGCAATCACCAGCTGGGGTGGGACAGGTGGGTCCGCTGGGACCGGCCTTCCCATATGTTCTGTGTTTAGGTGTGTTTAATTACAACATAGACAACAGCATTCCAAATTAGTTGTAACAGCATTCAGTAATATTCCCATTAACCCAACACACCAGGGTTCCAACAGTTGAACAGCAAGCATAACACATGCATATATTGAATGACAGTGGACATTCCAACAGCATGCAGGGATGATTGGTGGCAACAGGCCACCAAGATTGTGGTGTTTGAACAGGGCACATGCATCAAAGTAAATGCAGATATTTGTAGAACAATAGGGCATATGCCCCAACAAATGTTTTGAGATTAGACATATCCATTGAGGTGTGGAATTGCATTGTTTATGCACATACAGTAGGGTGTAAAAAGATACCTCCATTAACATCTTATAAGTACTTATAGTTTACACTACATTCCTATTGACTGCAGGTGTATATCCCCTACATGTATTATTACACTAGGAAACATGCATTAGGTTGTGTAATGGGTTTGGCTAGTTCATTATATACCTGACCTATATCTGATATACTAACTGTCCAAGATGCAGATGTTACTGCTACATAGTTATATATTTTATTTATATCTATATATCTACATATCTGGATGTGTTCACATGACATTTTCAGTTATATTTCTACAGAACCCTACATTTCAAGTAGCACACTCACATTTCTGGGGAACATATTAACAAGCTACTTGTGTGCCAGATTTACCTATGCATGCCAGCCATTAACCAACTGCTGAGGACTGTATATATGCTTCACAGCTACTGGCACTTCCTTCATCCACTTTATATGAGACTGCCCAACTGTGGGTTGACAGCGCTTAATACAACAGTACTATTTATATAATGCAAGAGTACAACAACACTTCAAAGTAAGTGACACGGGCACACTCCAAGTATTATACCTTTATTAATTACATTACACACTTTTCTAAAGGCTCTCTCATTTATTTGATATTACAGTGCATGCAAAAGACTTATTCAAGACGTATTAAACCTTTATTAATAGGTTACAACACTCTTTTTCAGGCTCGCTCAGTTCTTTTATATAACAGTACATGCAGAGATGTTATTCAGGACTTATTTTACCTTTATTAATGGGTTACAACACTCTTTTTCTGGCTCTCTGACTTATTTTATATAACAGTACGTGCAGAGAAATTATTCAGGGCATTTTATGGCTTTATTATTGGGCTACAACACTTTTTTTCAGGCTCTCTCACTTATTTTATATAACAATACATGCAGAATAATTACTAACCTGCCTGGTGGTGCAGCCTTAGCAGCCTATCTGCATAGGCTTGCTGATTCGCAGCACGGACACCTGCAGCTGTGAAGTAAATGAAGGGATATTGAGACATACCTATCCATTATATAGACTACAATAGCATGCCTTACATACTTCATTCCATGGCTACCTACTCAGTAGTGGGGCATCTTGCATGTCACGGGCCTCCTGTATCCATCGGTTCAGTAGGTCCTGCTTCTGTCTCTTCAGGTCTGCATGGTGGTGACGGACCTGCTCACCAGTCCGAGGGATGCCTGTGGCACTGGTGAGATCATGAGCTAACCGGTTCCAAGCCTCTGCTTTGTACTCCGTCCCTTGAAACTGGCTCTGCAGGAGTCTTGACTCATGATGGTGGACAAGGAGCCAAAACATGTATTTTGACTCCTCGATGCCCCAACATTGCGCTCAAAAGTGAGTACCCTCTCCAGCACCAGCCATTCTGACTGCAGATGGGAGCTACAATCAGTTATGGCGAGTATTCCCGCCTATGGAGCTTAAATATGCCGCATTTCCCGCACTTATTTGTGATTGGCCATTTTTGAAAATTCTTGGCTAACAGCAAACCTGCTTAGCAATGGTTAAACTTCCATTTATAAATATATGTATGTTAACAGTGCATGCATATGCTAATCTGTCATGGCTTACTGGTTCAGTACTTTGATTATGGTGTACAGTGTCTCGGGTTCGAACCTTGTCATTGCTATTTATTTTACTACTGTCCAGACAGGCTAGGGGGTGTGGCTGTGTTTGCTTTACGTTGCTCCACATTGCCTGACGGTGCGCTGGTTAGCACAGTGCGCAGCTCTGCGCAAACCTATTGTGCTAAGTAAAATGCTGCTTAGCTATGAGCAATTATATTGCACTAGGTAAAATGCTGCTTAGCTATGGGCAATTATATGTCAATATTCTTAATGCTGCTCACCTTCTTATCTTTATATATATACATTTTGTTCACTAATACATAGGCCATTTCAATGCTTTTTACTAAAATTTCATTCATATATGTCAGGAATTATTTTATATACTAATTTAAAACATAAAATAGACAGGGGAATGGTGGGACTAGAACAGGGAATGCCTCCTCTTTGTGCAAACGCTCTACCACTACGCTATTGCTATTTGGCTTGATTTGTATAAACATTTCTTATTATGCTCTTCGATGTCGAAATTGCTAACTGCAGCTAAGCAATGGGCACACCTGCGAAAACACGTGCAAATACGGGCAGCTATATCGGGAATTATAAAAAAAAAATTGTTTACATTTTACAATTATAAAGGGGTTTAGTATGTGGGGATGTATACTGTTTGCTATGTGTACATTTCAGCGGACTCGCTCATTGCACTTGTCATTTTCACTTTATATGGTTGCAGGGGCGTGGATATTTGGACTGTTCGGCAGTCGACATGCCCCCTCAGTCTTACATGCTCCGTGTTAGCCTTCTAGTTGAGTCAGCGCCATCATGCATATGCATGATGCGCTAACGTCATAGTCTTAAACGGCAGTCTCCTAGTAAGACTTAGTTAGTCTTACTCGGAGGATTACTGAATCCCCCCATGGTGCATCTAAAATGGGGAAAAGACTGATACAGTGTATCTGACATGGGAAGTAAAGGACAGATACAGTGCACATCAAATGGGGAATAAAGTACAGGTACAGTGCATCTACAATTGGGGGATAAAGGGCAGGTACAGTGTGCATCCAAGATGGGGAAAAAGGACAGGTACAGTGTGCATCTAAAATGGGTAATAAAGGACAGATACAGTGTATCTAAAATTGGCAATATAGAACAGCTACAGTGCATCTAAATTGGAGGAATAAAGGACAGATACAGTGTATCTAAAATGGGGAATAAAGACAGGTACATTGCATCTAAAATGGGGAATAAAGAACAGGTACAGTGCATTTAAAAGGAATAAACTACAGATCCAGTGTATCTAAAATTTGGAAAAAGACTGATATGATGTTTGTAAAATGGGGAATAAAGGACAGGTACAATGTATCAATGTTTCTAAAATGGGTAATAAAGTACGGGTACAGTGCATCTAAAACGGGGAATAAAGGAAAGGTACAGTGTGCATCTAAAATGGGGAATAAAGGACAGATTCAGTGTGTCTAAAATGGTGAATAAAGGACAGGTACAGTGCATCTAAAATGGGGAATAACAGACAGATATACAGAAGCGTATCTAAAATTGGTAATAAAGGACAGGTGTAGTGTGCATCTGAAATGGGGAAAAAATGGGCAGGTACAGGGCAAGTACAGTGCATCTAAAATGGGGAATAAAGGACAGGTGCAGTGCAACTAAAAAGAGTAAAGTACAGATGCAGAGTATCTAAAATGGGAAAAACTGATACAGTATCTGTAAAGTGGGGAATAAAGGCAAGTACAGTGTATCAGTGTATCTAAAATGAAGAATAAGGGACAGATACACTGCACCTAAAATGGGGAATAAATGACAGGTACAGTGCATCTAAAAGGAATAAAGCACAGATACAGTGCATCTAAAATGGGGAAAAGACTGATGCAGTGTATGAAAAATGGGGAATAAATGACAGGTACAGTGCATCTCTCAGTGGAGAAAAAAGGACAGATACAGTGTATCTAAAATGGGGAATAGAGGACAGGCACAGTGTATCTAAAATGAGGAATAAAGGACAGACACAGTGCATCTAAAAAGAGAATAAAGGACAGGTACAGTGCATCTAAATTGGAGGATAAAAGACAGGTACAGAGTGCATTTAAAATTGGGAAAAAGGGACAGTGCATCTAAAATGGGGAATAAAGGACAGGTACAGTGTATCTAAAATGGGGATAAAGGACTGGCACAGTGTATCTAAAACTGGTAATAAAGGACTGGTACAGTGCATCTAAAATGGGGAATAAAAGACAGATATACAGAAGTGAATCTAAAATGGGTAATAAAGGACAGGTGCAGTGTGCATCTGAAATGGGGAAAACACTGATACAGTGTATGTAAAGTGGGGAATAAAGGACAGCTACATTGTATCAGTGTATCTAAAATGGGGAATAAAGGACAGGCATAGTTTATCTAAAATGGGGAATAAAGACAAGTACATTGCATCTAAAATGGGGAATAGAAAACAGGTACAGTGCATTTAAAAGGAATAAACTACAGATCCAGTGTATTTAAAATTTGGAAAAAGACTGATACGATGTTTGTAAAATGGGGAATAAAGGACAGGTACAATGTATCAGTGTTTCTAAAATGGGGAATAAAGTACGGGTACAGTGCATCTAAAACGGGGAATAAAGGAAAGGTACAGTGTGCATCTAAAATGGGGAATAAAGGACAGATTCAGTGTGTCTAAAATGGCGAATAAAGGACAGGTACAGTGCATCTAAAATGGGGAATAAAAGACAGATATACAGAAGTGTATCTAAAATGGGTAATAAAGGACAGGTGTAGTGTGCATCTAAAATGGGGGAAAAAGGGGCAGGTACAGGGCAAGTACAGTGCATCTAAAATGGGGAATAAAGGACAGGTGCAGTGCAACTAAAAAGAATAAAGTACAGATGCAGAGTATCTAAAATGGGGAAAACACTGATACAGTATCTGTAAAGTGGGGAATAAAGGACAGGTACAGTGTATCAGTGTATCTAAAATGGGGAATAAGGGACAGATACACTGCACCTAAAATGGGGAATAAATGACAGGTACAGTGCATCTAAAAGGAATAAAGCACAGATAAGGTGCATCTAAAATGGGGAAAAGACTGATACAGTGTATGAAAAATGGGGAATAAATGACAGATACAGTGCATCCAGAATCCGCCACATAACACAAGCACTCAGGTCACTTCAGAACAAGTGCAAATATGACTCTGTCATTGTTCATGTTGGTGTGAATGACCTGAGACGTACCTCCCTGGACTACATAAAAAGAGACATGGAAGAGCTCTCTGATCATGTAGCCCAGGTGGGTATGACCCTGACCCTGAGTAGCATCCTGCTCTCACCAAGAATGATACCGCAGTATAAAGAAAAAAATGATCAATTTCAACAATTGGCTAAGCTTGTGGTGTCATTCAAAGGGGATCCAGTGTCTGTCAGCCTGGGATAACATGCTCAACAGACCTCGTTGCTTCACAAGAGATGGCTAGCATCTGTCACCCCTAAGCTTGCGAATACTGGCCAAGGCTCTTGCTGCCCCCATAGTGCCTTTTTTAGGCAAGGCTAAAAAGTCAAACCCAGCTCTGTAAACAGCACAAATAAAAAAATGAGGATTATGCTACTCAACGCCAGCAGTTTAAATCTCAAAATGCATGTGCTCAAAGCACTCCTCAGTATGGAGAACGTCGACATCTGTGCAGTAACTGAAACCTGGTTCAAGGCTCCACAGAGCACCCCAGCACTACCCGGCTACAACTCATACCACACATTTCGGACACAGAACATGGACTGAAACACAAAAGGAGGGGTTGTATCCATATTCATCAAGGATACCTACACCTCCAGGTTAGTGGCACAACATGATAGCTCCAAGATCATCCATGTGAACTAACATGAGACAAATCTGCAATGGAAATTATGGCCTGCTACAGATCACCCTCCATGAGCCAGTACCACCACTCCACCTTTCTGGAGACAATGGAAAACATGAAGGTCCTACCAAACACCCTGATATTGGATGATTTCAATTACCCTGCCATTAACTGGGAAAACTACTCAAGTACAAACACCCAGGTCCAGCGCTTCCTGGAATTTATCAACTCAAATGTCCTGGATCAGATGGTAAACTCCCCTACCAGAGGTGAAAACATATTGGACCTGGTCATCACCAACATGGGTGACAGGTACTCCATACCAGAGGTCAACCCATCACCGGTCAGATCAGACCATAAATGAATCACTCTGGATGTCCACACCCCACCACCACCCCCAACTAAGGAAACCACAGTAAAAAACTTTTCTAAAGCAAACTTCACCTTACTTAAGACAGAGGTGGTAAGTTTCACAGCCCCCACACTAAAGGATAATGCTGCCCAAGATGCAGAAACCTTTACAAATGCACTCTATGAGCACCTTCAAGGATGCATGGATCATGCCATCCCTAGCAAAACCAAGACTCACTCCCCTAAGAGAAGGAAACCAGTCTGGTGGACCCTTGCCATAAACAGGCTATACAATAGGAGGAGGAAACTAGTTCAGAAAAAAGGCAAATCCCAAGAAGGAAAGACACCCCTGATCAGTATCAGTAAGAAACAAAGGTCCCTCATAAAATCCTCCAAGGCTGACTTCGAAAGAAAAATAACCAAGGATTCGAAAGATAACCACAAAGCCTTCTTTAGCTATGTCAAGAATCTAAGTGGCAACTCGCAGATATGCTCTGAGCTAGTGCAAAATAGCACAAAATATACTGAACCCACTGATATTGCCAACATCCTGGCAGATAGATTCAGTGCAAACCTCATCCCCCTCTCACCCCCAAAAGGGCCCACAACAATACCGGAAAAGTGTAGTGTCCCAGAAATCACAGACGCACAGGTTAAAACAGCCCTTTCAAAAGCCAAAAGCACAGTGTCAATGGGGCCAGATGGTGTCCCAGGCTGTGTCTTGTATGAACTACAGAACGAACTAACCCCCCATCTAAACATACTGTTCACCCTCAGCCTCTCCACAGGCTACGTGCCCATAGAATGGTGCACAGCAACGGTTATTCCACTCCACAAAAGGGGGAGCACAACTGACCCTGGTAACTATCGCCCCATAAGCCTGACTAGCCTGATCTGCAAGGCTATGGAGTGCATCATCATGGAACACATTAACAAAGACATTGGGAACCTCCAAACACTTGACCTGACCCAGTTCAGCTTTGTTAAGGGCAGATCATGCCTACTAAACCTGGTTGACTTCTTTGAGACAGTCACCAAGGACATAGATGAGGGGAAGGTAGTTCACACAGCATACCTTGACCTCACCAAGGCATTTGACACCATTCCCCACTTGAGAATTATAGAAAAACTCACCAGCCTGAACATAAATGCCTACGTCACAAGATAGGTTGCCAACTGACTTACAGACAGAACTCACACGGTAAGAATAGCGAGCTCCAGGTCCGACTCTAAACCAGACACAAGTGGTGTCCCACAAGGCTCGATCCTGGGACCTCTACTGTTCAGCATATACCTCTCAGAAGTACAGGTAAACACAGGAGGACTATGGCTAACCAAGTTCGCCGATGACTGCAAACTGGGAGCCATAACTGACTCTCCGGCTGACACAGACATTCTCCAAAAGGGCCTTACTGAGCCGGACACCTGGTGTCAAAGTCATGGTCTCAAGCTAAATGCCAAAAAATGCATAGTTATCCCATTTGGAAAAACAAATCACCCATGAATTACCACATAGGTGGCAGTCCCCTTAATACAGAAGAGGTAATAAGAGATCCGGGGACCCAGGTAGATAGTAATCTCTCCTTTGACAATCATATTGCCAAAGTAGTTAGGAAATCCTTCTATGTAACCCATCTAATTACTAAAGGGTTTGCATCTAGAAATGAAGAGGTTATAGTGCCCCTCTACTCATCACTCAGCAGACCCATCATAGAGTACAATGCCCCATTTGGAATGTACCTCACAAGACACTTCCAACAGCTGGAAAGACCACAAAAGTACCTCACCAAGAGGATTACTGCTCTCAAACAAATGTCCTATGAAGCCCGACTGGAAAAACTCCAGCTGTACTCAGTGGCATATCACTTACTAAGAGGTTATCTCTGCCTGACTTACAAAGCCATGTCCAACTCAGAATTGATGGACATGCTCCACCTAAAGAAATCCAAGTCACTGCGAGCCACTCGCTCTAGTGAGCTAAACCTCACCACAACAATAAATAGAACATGCTGGAGGGAAAGATTTCTGTCACAGAGACTCCCCATGCTTTGGAACAAAATTCCTAACTACATTAGGCAGAGCCCCTCACTAACACTCTTCAAGAGAAACCTTGAGGAGTGGATGGGTAACAGAAAATCCACCCCTGGGATCACTTCATTGGCTCTTCTTCACAGAGGCTCAGTTAATTAATCAATGGGGCGGCAAAAGCTGACACACTCTGGCTAGGCTTATAAATGCCCTCAGGCAGATAGGTTAATACCTACCTATGAACCTATGAACCTATAATCTCTCAGTGGAGAATAAAGGAGAGATACAGTGTATCTAAAATGGGAAATAGAAGACAGGTGTAGTGTTTATCTGAAATGGGGAAAAAAGGGGCAGGTACAGGGCAGGTACAGTGCATCTAAATTGGGAATAAAGGACAGGTGCAGTGCAACTAAAAAGAATAAAGTAGAGATGCAGAGTATCTAAAATGGGGAAAACACTGATACAGTATCTGTAAAGTGGGGAATAAAGGACAGGTACAGTGTATCAGTGTATCTAAAATGGGGAATAAGGGACAGATACACTGCACCTAAAATGGGGAATAAATGACAGGTATAGTGCATCTAAAAGGAATAATGTACAGATACGGTGCATCTAAAATGTGGAAAAGGCTGATACAGTGTATGCAAAATGTGGAATAAAGGGCACGTACAGTGTATCAGTGTATCTAAAATGGGGAACAAAGGACAGATACAGGCAAACTAAAACAGGGAATAAAGGACAGGTACAGTGCATCTAAAAGGAATAATGCACAGATACGGTGCATCTAAAATGGGGAATAAAGGACAGATACAGGCAAACTAAAATGGGGAATAAAGGACAGGTACAGTGCATCTAAAAGGAATAATGCACAGATACGGTGCATCTAAAATGGGGAATAAAGGATAGGTACAGTGTATCTAAAATGGGAAAGAAAGGATAGATATAGAGCACTTAAAATAAGGAATAAAGGACAGGTACAGTGCATCTAACATGGGAAGTAAAGGACACATACAGTGCACATCAAATGGGGAATAAAGAACAGGTCAAGTGCATCTACAATTGGGGGATAAAGGGCAGTTACAGTGTGCACCCAAGATGGGGAAAAAGGACAGGTACAGTTTGCATCTAAAATTGGTAATAAAGGACAGATACAGTGTATCTAAAATGGGGAATATAGAACAGGGACAGTGCATCTAAAATGGGTAATAAAGGACAGCTACAATGTGCATCTAAAATGGGGAATAAAGGACAGATACAGTGTATCTAAAAGGAATAAACTATAGATCCACTGTATCTAAAATTTGGAAAAAGACTGATACAATGTTTGTAAAATGGGGAATAAAGTACAGGTACAGCGCATCTAAAACAGGAAACAAAGGAAAGGTACAGTGTGTCTAAAATGGCAAATAAAGGACAGGTACAGTGCATCTAAAATGGGGAATAAAAGACAGATATACAGAAGTGTATCTAAAATGGGTAATAAAGAACAGGAGTAGTGTGCATCTGAAATGGGGGAACAAGGGGCAGGTATAGGGCAGGTACAGTGCATCTAAAATTGGGAATAAAGGACAGGTGCAGTGTATCAGTGTATGTAAAATGAGGAATAAGGAACAGATACACTGCACCTAAAATGGGGATTAAATGACAGGTACAGTGCATCTAAAAGGAATAAAGCACAGATACGGTGTATCTAAAATAAGAAAAAGACTGATACAGTGTATGAGAAATGGGGAATAAAGGACAGGTACAGTGCATCTAAAAGGAATAATGCACAGATACGGTGCATCTAAAATGGGGAATAAAGGACAGGTACAGTGTATGAGTGCATATAAAATGGGGAATAAAGGACAGGTACAGTGTATCTAAAAAGAGGAATAAAGGACATGTACAATGTGCATCTAAAATGGGAAATAAAGGACAGATATAGAGCACTTAAAATCGGGAATAAATGACAAGCACACTGTATCTAGCATGGGAAATAAAGGGCGGATACAGTGCACATAAAATGGGGAATAAAGGACAGGTACAGTGCATCTAAAATGGGGAATAAGCGTATCTAAAATGGGGAATAAAGGACAGGTACAGTGCATGTAAAAAGTGGAATAAAGGACAGATATAGTGCATCTACAATTGGGGGATAAAAGACTGGTACAGTGTGCATCCAAGATGGGGAAAAAGGACAGTTGCAGTGTGCATCTAAAATGGGGTAATAAAGGATAGATACAGTGTAACTGAAATGGGGAATATAGGACAGGTACAGTGCATCTAAAATGGGGAATAAAGGACAGCTATATTGTGCATCTAAAATGGGGAATAAAGGACAGGTACACTGTATCTAAAATGGGGAATAAAAGACAGGTACACTGCATCTAAAATGGGGAATAAAGGACAGATACAGTGTATCTAAAATGGGAATAAAGTACAGGTACAGTGCATCTAAAAGGAATAAACTACAGATCCAGTGTATCTAAAATGAGGAAAAAGACTGATACAGTGTTTGTAAAATGGGGACAAAAGGACAGGTACAGTGCATCTAAAATGGGCAATAAAGGGAAGGTACAGTATGCATTTAAATTGGGGATAAAACAGCTACAGCGTGTATCAAAATTGGGGAAAAAACAAGGACATTGCATTTAAAATGGGAAATAAAGGACAGGTACAGTGTATCTAAAATGGGGAATAAAGAACAGGCACAGTGTATCTCAAATGGGGAATGAAGGACAGGCACAGTGTATCTAAAATGAGGAATAAAGGACAGACACAGTGCATCTAAAAAGAGAATAAAGGACAGGTACAGTGCATCTAAATCCGAGGATAAAAGACAGGTACAGTGTGCATTTAAAATTGGGAAAAAGGGACAGTGCATCTAAAATGGGGAATAAAGGACAGGTACAGTGTATCTAAAACTGGTAATAAAGGACTGGTACAGTGCATCTAAAATGGGGAATAAGAGACAGGTATACAGAAGTGAATCTAAAATGGGTAATAAAGGACAGGTGCAGTGTGCATCTGAAATGGGGAAAACACTGATACAGTGTATGTAAAGTAGGGAATAAAGGACAGCTACATTGTATCAGTGTATCTAAAATGGGGAATAAAGGACAGGCATAGTGTATCTAAAATGGGTAATAACGACACGTACATTGCATCTAAACAAGTGAAAGAAAACAAAAGCTGGATAAACGCCTGGTAAAGGAAACACAAGCTGGATAAACGCCAGCTGTATCTAAAATGGGTAAAGGACAGGTGTATCAGCTGTGCATCTAAATGGGTCTGATTCAGTGTATTTGAGGACAGCTACATTGTAATCAGCTGTGGTCTAACCATTGGTCTTTTCATTTTTTACATTGCATCTAAAATTGGGAATAAAGAACAGGTACAGTGCATTTAAAAGAGATAAACTACAGATCCAGTGTATCTCAAATTTGGAAAAAGACTGATACGATGTTTGTAAAATGGGGAATAAAGGACAGGTACAATGTATGAGTGTTTCTAAAACGGGGAATAAAGTACGGGTACAGTGCATCTAAAACAGGGAATAAAGGAAAGGTATAGTGTGCATCTAAAATGGGGAATAAAGGACAGATTCAGTGTCTCTAAAATGGCGAATAAAGGGCAGGTACAGTGCATCTAAAATGGGGAATAAAAGACAGATATACAGAAGTGTATCTAAAATGGGAAATAAAGGACAGGTACAGTGTATCTAAAATGGGGAATAAAGAACAGGCACAGTGTATCTCAAATGGGGAATGAAGGACAGGCACAGTGTGCATCTAAAATGGGAATAAAGGACAGACACAGTGGATCTAAAAGAGAATAAAGGACAGGTACAGTGCATCTAACAGGAATAAAAGACAGGTACAGTGCATTTAAAATTGGGAAAAAGGGACAGTGTTTCTAAAATGGGGAATAAAGGACAGGTACAGTGTATCTAAAATGGTAATAAAGGACTGGTACAGTGCATCTAAAATGGGAATAAAGGACAGGTATACAGAAGTGAATCTAAAATGGGTAATAAAGGACAGATGCAGTGTGCATCTAAAATGGGTTAAAGGACAGCTACATTGTACAGTGTATCTAAAATGGGAAATGGGGAATAAAGGAAAGGTACAATGTATCAGTGTTTCTAAAACGGGGAATAAAGTACGGGTACAGTGCATCTAAAACAGGGAATAAAGGAAAGGTACAGTGTGCATCTAAAATGGGGAATAAAGGACAGATTCAGTGTCTCTAAAATGGCGAATAAAGGACAGGTACAGTGCATCTAAAATGGGGAATAAAAGACAGATATACAGAAGTGTATCTAAAATGGGTAATAAAGGACAGGTGTAGTGTGCATCTAAAATGGGGAATAAATGACAGGTACAGTGAATCTAAAAGGAATAAAGCACAGATAAGGTGCATCTAAAATGGGGAAATGACTGACACAGTGTATGAAAAATGGGAAATAAATGACAGGTACAGTGCATCTCTCAGTGGAGAATAAAGGACAGACACAGTGCATCTAAAAAGATAATAAAGGACAGGCATCTAAAATGGGGAATAAAGGACAGATTCAGTGTCTCTAAAATGGCGAATAAAGGACAGGTACAGTGCATCTAAAATGGGGAATAAAAGACAGATATACAGAAGTGTATCTAAAATGGGTAATAAAGGACAGGTGTAGTGTGTATCTAAAATGGGGAATAAATGACAGGTACAGTGAATCTAAAAGGAATAAAGCACAGATAAGGTGCATCTAAAATGGGGAAAAGACTGACACAGTGTATGAAAAATGGGAAATAAATGACAGGTACGGTGCATCTCTCAGTGGAGAATAAAGGACAGACACAGTGCATCTAAAAAGATAATAAAGGACAGGTACAGTGCATCTAAAAAGAGAATAAAGGACAGGTACAGTGCATCTAAATTGGAGGATAAAAGACAGGTACAGTGTGCATTTAAAATGGGGAAAAAGGGACAGTGCATCTAAAATGGGGAATAAAGGACAGGCACAGTGTATCTAACATGGGAAGTAAAGGACAGATACAGTGCACATCAAATGGGGAATAAAGGACAGGTACAGTGCATCTACAATTGGGGGATAAAGGGCAGGTACAGTGTGCATCCAAGATGGGGAAAAAAGACAGGTACAGTGTGCATCTAAAATGGGTAATAAAGGACAGATACAGTGCACCTAAAATGGGGAACAAAGGACAGGTACATTGCATCTAATTGGAATAATGCACAGATACGGTGCATCTAAAATGGGGAAAAGACTGATACAGTATATGAAAAATGGGGAATAAATGTCAGGTACAGTATATCAGTGCATCTAAAATGTGGAATAAAGGACAGATACAGTGTATCTAAAATGGGGAATAAAGGACAGATACAGTGCCCCTGAAATGGGGAATAAAGGACAGGTACAGTGTGTCAGTGTATCTAAAATGGGGAATAAAGGACAGATACAGTGCCCCTAAAATGGTGAATAAAGGACAGGTACAGTGCATCTAAAAGGAATAATGCACAGATAAGGTGCATCTAAAATGGGGAAAAGACTGATACAGTGTATGAAAAATGGGGAATAAATGTCAGGTACAGTATATCAGTGCATCTAAAATGGGGAATAAAGGACAGATACAGAGCCCCTAAAATGGGGAATAAAGGACAGGTACAGTGCATCTAAAAGGAATAATGCACAGATACAGTGCATCTATAATGGGGAATAAAGGACAGGTACATTGTAAGAGTGTATCTAAAATGAGTAATAAAAGAGGTATAGTGTATCTAAAATTGGGAATAAAGGACATGTACAATGTGCATCTAAAATGGGAACTAAATGATAGATATAAAGCACTTAAAATTGGGAATAAGCAACAGGCATACTGTATCTAACATGGGAAATAGAGGGCAGTTACAGTGCATATAAAATGGGGAATAAAGAACAGGTACAGTGCATCTAAAATGTGGAATAAAGGACAGATATGGTGCATCAACAATTGAGGGATAAAGGACAGGTGCAGTGTGCATCCAAGATGGGGAAACATGACAGGTACAGTGTGCATCTAAAATGTGGAATAAAGGATAGATACACCCTGGTATTCATGAAGCTTGCACCAAGCGCAGGCGTAGTGTAGGTGGTATAACGTCAAATATGGCCGTCGAGTGATTCAGGTACGATCAAATTCCACGTGCACTACCAGCGTATGCCATATCTGCACAGCCATCGGCACAAGTATGCTAATCACCCCATGCGCAGTACTGCACCATGCAAATGAAGGTACATAGCGATTCATGAAGTGGTGCAGGTGTAGCGTAAGCCCACAGAAATGTAAACCACAAAAAATGGTTTACATTTTGCCAAACAGAACATCGGAGCTATGAAAGCGGACCAGACTCATGTATTACTAAGTTAACATATGCCAATGGCTAAATATACAGCCAATGGCATAAGAAACAACGCACAACATCTAAAAAACAACATTTAATGTCATGTCCACAGTAACGCAAAGTACAACCGCAGGGCATGTGTGCACAAATGGGAACACAAGGAAAATATACACAAATGTCATAAAATCGCAATGTAATACAAATCATGATTTCACCACAATGCTCAATGGTATGCATGGTACACCACAACCAAGCTGCAAGGGTTGCTAAGGGTCTGTAACAGTGTTTGACATGGTAACTATGCATTACTAATCAATGCAATGCAAATGAGGCAAGTAACAGTGAATCGCAAACGTCCCACCGGACTAAGGATGTATCATACGGTGCAGCGCTACAACACCGAGGAGTGGTTTGGAGGTATACATGACATCAGCAGTGAGGTGTGCCACCGTAGCTGAAAGTACATTGGAGCAATGCAAATCCAGCCTGCCCATTGCTAAGCAAAGCCGCAGAATAGGGGTGGGGATGTAGGTATAGCATTGTTTAGCTGAGAGCACATATGGTGCCTGAAAGAGCATGTGTACGTGGATGTAAACGTGCCCGAAACCCGGTAAGCAGACACACGTGCCATGCACCATAGCTCAAACAGGAAGGTTAGGGGAAGAAAATAAGGAAATGCCACAGTAGGGTAATTGGAGTACAACTGAGCAATTAACACCTATTAACTCACAGTGGGCAATCGACGGCAGCTAAAAAGTCTGCTCGCAGCAACCTGCAGAACAGGATAGGGGAAGTGTTGGATTGCAAAGAAAAGAGAACTGTCATAGCAGAGCAAAGCAAACCTGCAGTAGATTGGCCATAGAACACAAGTCGTAAGATAAGCCAGGCTTAGGAAAGTACAAATGAAAGCAGGCTGCTGGATGCATGCCAGAAAATGGGAGGGGAAATGTTAAGAAATGTTAAGGGAAGGGCAAGAGGTAATCCATGGCAGCCAAATGTAATTCAACACCAAAGGCACCACAATAGCAGTACCTGTGGTAAAACACATAAGATACCCTGTAGCTCCGATGGCACATACACACCCTATGACATCATCAGTGTTCACAGCACAATAGTATAAAGTGTGAAGGCACCTCACACACACCTGTGTATTCCCAAACACTGCACCATCGGTGTAAACAGATGGGGAACTTTTACAATGTGCATGTTGGGAGCTGCCATAGCTGTGATTCATCACCATGTGTTAGAGACTGAAGGTGTTGTGGAGGATGAAGCTGACAACCGCTGCAGGCTCCGGAGGAGGAGAAGAGTGTTCAGACCAAGGGTAACCTACCAGGAGCTACATGAT
Organism: Protopterus annectens; assembly: GCF_019279795.1. Classification (NCBI taxonomy): domain Eukaryota; kingdom Metazoa; phylum Chordata; order Ceratodontiformes; family Protopteridae; genus Protopterus; species Protopterus annectens. The sequence continues at coordinate 1,136,898,083 of NC_056728.1, read as the reverse complement.
CTGGAGATAGTAGAGTGTTACAGGGTGGACAGGGATATCTTACAGCAAATAGTTGAGCTGTGCCAGCCACACCTGAGATCCAGAAACAACAGAGGAGAACCCATCCCAGTGGACACGAAGGTATGTGTAAGCTTGTGAATACTAGCCACAGGTACCTTTCAAAGGCCAACTGGAGATATAATGGGGATCTCACAGGCATCAGCATCCAGGGTACTACACCAGTTCCTGGATGCTATGTTACCACATGCCAATGAGCATATATACTTCCCCCGAACTCAGGAGGAGTTGGCCAGCAATATGCGTCTCTTCCACCAGGTGGCACACTACTCAGAGGTACTGGGTGTGATAGACTGCACGCACATACATATCAAGTCACCACCCAGTGAGCATGGTAGGCGCTACATAAACCGCAAGGGATACCACTCCATCAACTGCCAGGTCATGTGCAATGCCCAGGGCATCATTATGGATGCGTGTGCTGGCAGCCCTGGAAGCTACCATGACTCCCACATCTGGCATGCCTCAAAGCTGTATCAGGTATTTGTCAGGGGGGACATCACACATGGCCACCTTGTGGGGGATGCTGGCCATGCACTGGAGCCTTGGATGATGACTCCCATCAGAAATGCACACACACCCATGCAAGAACGCCATAATGAGGCACATGCACAAACCAGAATCATCATAGAGCATGTGTTTGGGGTGCTGAAATCACAGTTCCATTGCTTGGACATATCTGGTGGAGCCTTGCAGTACTCTCCAGGCACGTGTGGCCACATCTTCATAGTATGTGCCATGCTACATAATATGATCCTGCGGAAACAGCTGCAGCAGGGACATAATGGTGAAAGCCTTCACAGCCCACCACAATTGTCAAGGCCATCACAGGCACAGAGGGATTCAGACCACAAACACCCTGTGCCAGCCCCAGTAGGGAGACCGAGGCATGCCCAATATGCCCATGCCTTGGCAAAGAGGGAACGTATAGCACATACACTGACAGTGTAGGCCCCTATGGACTGACACACTTCTCCACCTGCACACACAGTAAACTGGATGGCACACACACGCGACCACCTGTAACGTGTAATGTATAGGTGGCCTACTGTGTGAATCCTACATAGGCAGCCCTCAGCCATTGCACACAAAACAGCTACTGGAACAAGGAATGTCAACACCTGAACAGTACACACACCTAACAGCATATGTTGATACTGTATGTATAGGTTCCTAGGTACATCGGTAGGTACACACCCGATTGTCAGAGGCCATTCATCAACCGAGGCAAACAGTGTCTGCTGTCGCCACCACATCGATTAACCAACTGTCCCTCAGTGGAGCAGAGGCAATTGCGGGATCCATGTGTGTAACCACTATTCCCCACACACTCTGCATGACTTACCTGGTGTGTTAATGAGGAGCTCCATATAATGTAATCAGGGATGTAGTGGCAAAGCATGGGGAGTACCCATGACAGGTATCTGTCACCCCAGCATACTCCACCTATGGCTGTGTGAAGGTGTAGCACATTATAGTGTGCGGCTCACTGTGACATACATTACCAATGCTGGAGCACATCCATTAAACATCACTTGGACATACCATTAATAGGTCTCATCCATATACATTTGATTGCAGTATGGAGTAACAGCCGTAGTACAGTCCACATGCAAAACACCATAACACGTGTACAAATCCCAGATGCCCAAGTGGTAAATGCACTGACTGTCGTGCATGTTCCCGGTCCCACGTCCTGCAAGGGACGTTACGTAATCCCGAAGGCACAAATAATGGATGTTGGATGCAGGTCATCAGATCAGGTTTAGCACATGTCAGCGGGATTATGCATTGGCAAGTGCGTGTAAGCGCCGTTTAAACATGAATATACGGATATGCGCGAAACAGGGCTAAGCTTTTCTGAATATTGCACAGATCATGGTCAACAATGTCCAGAACAGGTGAAACTAGCATTATTCACCCCTGTACTAATAGTGCCTGCTCTGAAGGGTAGAACAACCACTGCCAGGAGTAGAACATGCAATCATGTACACAATCACCTAACACTAAGCTACCCGAGATGTACCAATGGCAGGTGTGTATTGTGACAGGTTAAAACACAAATGTGCAGAGTCCAGGAAACAGTACACACCAACATGTACACAACGAAAGGTGTGTTCTCCCTCTCACTCTCTCTCTCTCTCAATATATATATATATATATATATATATATATATATATATATATATATATATATATATATATATAGGGTGACAGAGATATATGTTAATATATACGGATTCACCTATATCTGCAAATATATAGATAGGTCAATGATATGTACACAACCATGGAGTTACAAATAAATAGGATACTGCCAACTATCGAATGTGTCACATACCGACACGCGTAATCATGAGGCTAAAAGACCAAAAGACCACAGTACCGGAACACTAGAACTGAGAGCAATATTATCACGATGTTAAGGGACATGTAGTTATCGCTGCCGGTGCTGCGGTCCACGTAGGTACTGTGTTCAACTGTGTATGTGATTGCTGTAGTCTGTGTATGTGTGTATTGAGGATGCCATGTGCATTTCTGTGGGACTGTAATGTGTGTGTGTGTGTGTGTGTGTGTGTGTGTGTGTGTGTGTGTGTGTGTGTGTGTGTGTGTGTGTGTGTGTGTGTGTGTGTGTGTTTGCACCGTGTGTCTGTTAGTGCTAACTTGGAGGTAGATCAGTACGGTTGGTGTGGTCATAGCTGGCTGTAGGCATACGGTTACCACCTGTCCCACTTAAATAGGGACAGCCCCTCCCTGGGTAGTTGTGTCCTGACACAAAAATTAAAAAGGGCAAATGTCCGAGATTGTAGGACATAATCATGTCCCATATATTATGTAATAGTTGCATTAAATAGTTATGCCTGTATCTAAAATACATAAATGTTACATGAAACATGATAAGTAGCTGAAGTGCATCAACAATAAGTATGTATTCAGGATAAAAGTATGTCTATCCTGTGTACTGACCATGGGTATGTGTCAGCTTGGAAACACCGATGCGTGTCCTGCAAATGTCCCACTATGGCCATTTGAAAAGGTGGCAACCCATGCCAAAGAGGTTCAGTCACCAACACAACTGCAATGAGTGCAAATATCTGTGACAGAAATACACGAGACAGCTGTCATTTAGTAACATTCCCTTACATATTGATGTATTTCCAGAGGTATTGAAGTATCAACCTCACCTGCATGCTATATAGAAGCCAATTAACAATGGCTCAATGTATAAGCCCGTAACAACCATAGTTTCTCAGTCTACTAAATGATAGGTCTTCAATTAGGGAAGGAGCCCACACACATATATGGAATATGTAGAAATGCAGTCCTCACAAACCTGTATATGCTATGTACACCCACTTACATCTTCCCCACATCCAAAACAATCGCAATACAGACTGTAATAACATCACAAACATCCACTCACTCAATTACAATTGCAGAACCATTAACATACCTTGTGAGAGACACATTTGTAATGGCGCCATGTGAAATCGTAGATGTTGTATAATGGAACAGACGGCGATGTTACAGGTTTTGTTTGCAGTAGTCCCTTATCAGATGGTTGAGATGACAGGTACACTCACATGTAGAACCACATACTCTAGCCGTCACACACAATCCACAGGGGACATAAATTCAAAATATCCGTGTCTCTCCAAATAGCAGTTGCAATTCCACACAACAAAACACATACAGGCCGTCTCCCCGAAGGTAGGGCAAACGGGCAATGCCCAAGTGGAGAATTCAATTATACCCCACTGTTGCCAAGTAATTTGCGAATGGAGTAGCGGCACAGCTGATGTGCATGTAATAATTTACTCAGGAACACCAACGGGCGGCAGGATACCACATGTTACACGTATCGACGTATATAAGGATGCCTTGCCATACATTCAAACTGTAAGCTCAGACCATAGAACCGTTTAAACAGTAAAGGTGTAAGAGAGATATTTTACGAAGACTCGGAAATAAGGTATGTAGAACACTTAGTATGTCAGTGTATGTAGAGCCTGTTTTGTAGTAATTAAAGTGTACGCAATGCATAAAGTGGGAAAAGGTATTATGTAGTGATGTCTTGTTGAGCATAGTAATACTTGTAGAAATTGTGTGTCCTGCTGTGGGCCACAAGGTAAACATCTCATACACCACAAGGGATGCTACATGAGGGCTTTAAACACAATTCCACATCACCCGCCATCAGTGGTAGGGTTTGTCCAACATGTACGTGCCATAGCAGGGGACAGTATATGTCGATATACTGTCACAGTAGGCATGTGTAAGGGCATATAATGAGAATAACATGCCTAGGGTGGTCCTGCTGTGCAAGTATGCTTTGCATTATGGGATAATGTTTAAAATATGTGCAATGTACAGTATTGTAGGTAGATATGTCAGATATTTTTTACACAGCATAACTGTTATATCATGCAAACAAAGGGTATCGTTTATTGGCATGTAGAATACACAATAACAGGATACATATGGCTTGTAGTCACAGGACATTGTAACAGCATGATAGCTAACTGAAATGGAAGTGCTACTCAATTATCCATGCACAAAGGACATGTAATAGCTTCACAGGTTCATAGTGAAGTACTGTGCTGTCTGGCCAAGTCCATGTGTAAGCCCAACAACAGTGTTTTCACTGGCGGCACCTCTCTAGGGTAGTGTCCTGTCTGTGAACAGCAGAGCCATGTGTTACCTGCACCTGTGTACAGTACAGCCACTGCAGTGATCCCTGGTGTACATGTGTCTCCCATCCACCTATCGAGGTATCTCATGAAGAGTGCTAGTGAGTGTCCCTACTTGATGTACATGTGTTCCAAAGTATGGTGAATGTCTGGTTCAGGAATGTGTCCCTCAAGCACGTCCCACTCATCATTGCGTTTGTGCACATATCCATGAGCATGTTGCTCTCAGTGGCCTTTGCTAATGTTGCTTATGTGGAGTATATCCATAAATATTGTTGTGGACATGGGCCCTGTATGTTCAACAGAGGTCACCCCTGAGTATGCAGTATGCAAATGTGTTTAGTCGTGGTGTCCGTAGATGTGCCGCATACGTCATCCTTCGGAGGTCAATAATCCTCATGGTATGTTAATGTTGTGGTATGTAAAGGCGTTGCTGTTCCATAAGGTACACCCCAAAAGGGGTGTTGTACCCCTGAACGTGTGTCATACGTCAGGAGTATAGAGGTACAATGGGTGCCTTTGTTCCAGCTACAAACCCATTACAGATAAGGGTGGCCACATAGAAGGATATCCACACCACATTGGCAATATGATTATCAAAGGA